>NC_142076.1:314047-471071 GCF_059756535.1 Pantherophis guttatus
CAGAATGAAAGAGAGAGACTGAGAAAGAGACAGAGAGAATCAGAGAGAGAATGAGAGACAGAGAAAGAGAAAGAGACAGAGAATGAAAGAAAGAGAATCAGAGAATCAGAGAGAGAATGAGAGAGAGACAAAATGAAAGAGAATCAGAATGAGAGAATCAGAATGAGAGAGAGTGGGGGAGAGAGAGAGAAAGAGGGAGAGAGAGAAAGAATGAGAGAAAGAATGGGGGAGAGAGAGAAAGGGGGAGAGAGAGAAAGAGAATGAGAGAGAGTGGGGGAGAGAGAGAAAGAGAATGAGAAAGAGAGGGGGAGAGAGAAAGAGAATGAGAGAGAGTGGGAGAGAGAGAAAGAGGGGGAGAGAGAAAGAATGAGAAAGAGGGGGAGAGAGAAAGAGAATGAGAGAGAGAGTGGGGGAGAGAAAGAGAAAGAGGGGAGAGAGAAAGAGAGAATGAGAAAGAGTGGGAGAGAGAGAAAGAGAAAATGAGAGAGAAAGAGAGAATGAGAGAGAAAGAGTGGGGGGAGAGAGAAAGAGAGAGAGAGGAGGGAGAGTGCCTGAAGGACCCCATCCCGTCACTGGAAGTCCAGGTGCTTCAGCAAGCGGCGCACTGGATTCGTATTAGTGATCCGCGAAATTTAAAATTATGAATTTGGTTGTCCCTGAGGTCCAAAAGGTTGGGGATCCCTGGCCTAAGACCATTGGAAAGCACATCTTTTCAATGGTTTTAGGAATAACTTTATGGTTGGGGGTCACCACAACATGAGGAACTGTATTAAAGGAAGGTTGAGAACCACTGCTCTACTTAGAGACAAACAACCTACTCTCTTAACAAGCAGCTTGGCTTCAGAAAAAAAATTGTCCTGCAATCTGCAACTCTTACACTGCAAAAACATATGGACTTCAAAACACAACTAGGGTAAAGCAATAGACGCAATTTATATAGACTTTTGTAAAGCCTTTGATTGAGTGGTACACAAACTACTTCTAAAACTAAAATCTTATGCCATTTCTAGATCCCTGCATAAGTGGATAGCTGTGTTCCTATCAAATAGGCAACAAGTAGTCAAAATAGGGAACACCCTATCAAACCTTGCACCTGTTAACAGCGGTGTCCCCCAAGGTAGTGTTTTAGGACCCACACTCCAAATCTCAACCAACAAATGCTCTGTCTTACACATTGGCAAAAAAAATCAGAACACAAAATACAATCTGGGCGGATACGACCTAGTAGACGACCCTCACTCTGTCAAGGACCTTGGAATACTCATTTCAAATGATCTAAGTGCCAGAGCTCACTGTAACAGCATTGCCAAAAAAGCATTAAGAGTTGTTAACCTAATCTTGTGTAGCTTCTTCTCCGGTAATATTGAACTGCAAACTAAGGCATACAAAACTTTTGCTAGACCAATTCTTGAATACAGCTCATCTGTTTGGAACCGGCACTGCATATCAGACATTAATACAATTGAATGAGTCCTATCTCTATTTCACGAGAGGAGTCCTCCACTCCTCTGCTCGCAAGAGAATACCTTATGCCACCAAGCTTGAAATTTTGGGCTTAGACACTTAGAACTTCACTGTCTTCAGTCCAATTTAAGCGTAGTACATAAAATTATCTGCTACAATGTCCTACATGTCAATGAATACTTCAGCTTCAACCAAAACAATACAAGAGCACACAATAGATAACAAACCTATGGTAAACCGCTCCAAACTTGATTGCAGAAAATACGACTTCAGTAACAGAGTTGTCAATGCCTGGAATGCACTACCTGACTCTGCGGTTTCTTCCCCAAACCCCCAAAACTTTAACCTTAGACTGTCTATTGTCGACCTCACCCCATTCCTAAAGGGGCGTGCATAAGTGCACCAGCGTGCCTACTGTCCCTGTCCTAATGTTCCCCTTTATTCGTATCCATTTCATGTATTCATAATCATGTTTATACTTATATCTGTTATCTAATACATGCTTGACGAAAATAAATCTATATGTATAAAAGTGAAAACCACTCATGCATTAATCACGAAATCTCCAGAACCTACAAGCCTACAAACTTGAAATTTGCCACCTTATGTTCTTCTTGGCTTCTAGATGCTCACTAAGAAAGGATTTTTCGAAATGACCATCAGAGCATTAGTATTTCCCATATTATTATAACATGCTCTGATGCTAATTAGTTAGATGTTCTTCTCTCCCTCCCAACTTGAAAATAACTGGAGAGAATGGGGCTAGAAAGACTGGGAGAGAGAAGGGGTTATGATAAGAGAGGCTTCTGTGGAGCCAGCCTGAGGGAGAGGAGAGGAGAGGCTTTTTTTGAACAATTTTTTTTATTTTTTAAAACACATAAACATACAAAAATCTTTTCAGAACGAGCCATTGACCCGGTCATAAGTAGGTACAATTACTAATTCTTCAACAAAAGCTTTTCCCAAATCCCTGCTAATTACCGGAAAAAATCAATTACACAAATCAATTACCATCTATTATTTCACCACAAATCTTGATTTTCAAATAACACAACTTAATTTTCTCTAACATTATTGCCCTAAATTCTATCTAAAAAAAAAAATTCTTAAAACCCATTACACTAATCTTAAAGTCCTTAATTCAATATCATTTCAATTTATTTTCCTTTTAACTTGGATGGATATATCTTAAAGACATAAATCAACAAAAGCCATTGACCCGGTCATAAGTAGGTACAATTACTAATTCTTCAACAAAAGCTTTTCCCAAATCCCTGCTAATTACCGGAAAAAATCAATTACACAAATCAATTACCATCTATTATTTCACCACAAATCTTGATTTTCAAATAACACAACTTAATTTTCTCTAACATTATTGCCCTAAATTCTATCTAAAAAAAAAAATTCTTAAAACCCATTACACTAATCTTAAAGTCCTTAATTCAATATCATTTCAATTTATTTTCCTTTTAACTTGGATGGATATATCTTAAAGACATAAATCAACAAAATATTTACGCCCTATTTTAACTGTTAGCATTTATCATCTTCATTTTACTATTTATCTCAGCTTAATCCTTTTAATCACAACATAATCATTTCATTGTTAGTATCAATTCCAGCATAATCATCTTTATTTCTAAAAGTTTATCCCAGTATATAATCTTCCTCTTAATCATCCTCTTTTGGCTGTTAATCACAGCATAGTCTTCTTAGGTTTTACTGTTATTCCCAATATAATCATCTTGTTTTGCTGTCAAACCCAGCATAATTTTCTTAATATTTTACTGTTTACTGTTATACCCAGTATAATTCTCTAAGTTTTGCTGTCTATCCCAGCATAATCACCTTAGTTTGCTGCTTATCGCAGCATAATCACCCATTTTTTAATTTTACCATCCATCAATACATAACTTGTTATTATTCAAACATATTATCATTATCATCTTTATAACAATTTAACACTGAGGCTTAGTTCTTACTCCAAACACTTCCTTAAATAAATTAGTAAATTTTTGTTAATATGTTCTATTCCTCTCATATTCTTATTTTTTTCTTTATTTCAGCTTTTTACATATTATATCAAATTCTTCTCATATTCATATTCATTTTTATTAATCTATAAAAACCTCCTTTTTATTTTTTTTATTGAAAAGTTTTACAAAAAGTTTACATATTTCCCCCCCCTTCCCTACCTCAACCTCCCCCCTCCCCCCCTCCCCTTCCCAGAACAAATTACAGGGTATAAACTTCAACAATCATAATCAATCCTAATCTAAACAATTATGACATTTCACATCTCTTGTTTCTTCAATTCCCTAATTACCCGCCTAGCTTTATTACTTAAAGACACACTAAATATCTATATAATCATTCATAACCTATCTGCAATTTCTTATTCCGATATTTATTTTGAATATAATCTATCCATCTTCTCCAGTCTCTTAAATATCTTTCATTTGAATGATCCTTCAGGTACGCCGAGATTTTTGCCATTTCCGCTAGATTTGTAACTTTCATTGTCCACTCTTGGATTGTAGGTAAATCTTGCTTCTTCCAATATTGTGCCACCAACAGTCTTGCTGCAGTTATTAAATTCAAAATCAATTTGGTCTCTATAACTGTACAATCCGTAACTATACCCAAAAGAAACAGCTGTGGTGTAAATTTCAACCTCTTTTTAAGAATATTTTGTAAAATCCACCAGATTTTAATCCAAAACGCTTTAACCTTTTTACATGTCCACCAAATGTGAAAATAAGTAGCATCCTCACAATTACATCTCCAACATTTTGGTTGTACATTCAGATACATACGAGATAACTTTTTTGGATCTAGATGCCATCTATAAAACATTTTATAAAAGTTCTCCCTTAAATTTTGCGCTTTGGTAAAAAAAAAAACCTCCTTTTTATTATTACTGTCTATCTATACATTGCTTTATTTTTAATCACATTGTTTCTATCTTCTTTTTTCCAGCCGCGTGTATATCATTGCTCCTTTCCTTGTCTGTAACATATATTCCATTTCAGTTTCAATGTTCACAATTTAATTCTCCATATATCAATTTAGTTCTTTTTCTTACTTCTATTTCAAACAAATCACATCAATTTTCTTCTTTTGTTTCTGCGCCATTTAACTTCTTTTGTTCCTGCGCCAATTAGTCCTATTATAAGAGTTCCATCATACTTTCCTTTTTTTCCAACAAAGTCAAATCGTCTGCAGACAAAGAATTTTTTTTTAATTACTTCCCCTTCCAAAGGGATTTTCTCTTTCCATCTTTGCGCAAATACTATCCTTGCAGCTGTTATTACATGTATGATCAAATAAATATTTTCTTTACTAATTTTCTCTGGTAGTATACCCAATAGGAACAGCTCAGGTTTTAAATCAATATGTTGTTGGATCATTTTTTCTAACCATGTCTTAATTCTGCTCCAATAGTCTCTAGCTTCTGGCCATGTCCACCACATATGATAATAAGATCCTAGTATTTGATGGCATTTCCAACATTTAGCTGATTTGTCTTTAAACATTTTTGCCAATTTTTATGGAAGTCTATGCCATCTATAAAACATTTTATATTGGTTCTCTTTATATGCAGTGGACATTGTTAGTTTATAGTTCCCTTCCCATAACTGTTTCCATCTATCAAGCTCAATTGAATATCCACAATTAGCTGATTGTTTATCATATACAATTTTTATAGTATTCATAAATCTCTCCCCAAAGTCCATTATCTGTAGTTGCTTTATCATAAACTGCCAATTCACATTATCAAAAGCTTTCTGTGCATCTAGAAATATCATCACCATTTGTTTTTCTGGATGTGTCTCATAATACTCCAACGTATTCAAAATTATCCTCATATTGTCTCTAATTTCCCTTTTAGGTAGAAACCCGTTTTGGTCCACATGAATGAATTCATTTAATAGTCTCTTAGTCTATTTGCCATTATTGAAGTGAAAATCTTATAATCTGCATTTAACAATGAAATCGGTCTATAGCTTTTTATAAATTGCAGATCTGAATCTTCTTTATCCAGGAATCTGGCATTTTTGTTTTTAATAAAAGTTCGTTAAATAATTCCAGCATTACACTGCTTAACACCACTTGAAATGTCTCACTGGTAGTCCATCTGGACCTGGTGTTTTCCCATTTTTTTGTTTTTTAATTGCTTCTGTTAGCTCCATCATTGTTATTCTCTCTTCTAACATCCCTTTGTATTGTTCAGGTATTTTAAGTAGGTCTGATTTTTCTAAAAATTGTATTATCTTCTCTTCAGATATCTTCTCTTGATAATAGAGCTTTTCATAATAATTTTGAATTATTCTCTTCTTTTCTTCACTTCTATAATATATTTTCCCCTTTTCATCTTGTAAGTATTTTATTACTTTCTTTTCTTTTCTTTTTTTTATTTTGTATACTAATCATCTTCCCGATTTTTCAAAAAAGCTTTGTTTGGATGCTCTTAATTTATTTGCCAAAAATCTTGCTCATTCAAGTTTATTTCATGTTTTTTCATTTCCATTTGTTTCTTAAATTTGTTGTTTTGTGTGTCCTTTTGTAAATCTTCCTCTAGTTTCTTATACTCCTCTTCCAATTTCTTCTGTATTTGTCTTTTCTTTTTCTATTTCTTTCCCGGATACGTTATTGCCAAGCCCTTAATATATGCTTTCATTTTGTCCTATACATTCTGAAGTGATGTATCCTCCTTTTTTTGAAGAAAAACTCTAATTCCTTTTCCATTGTCTGTTGGAATTCTTTTTCATTTAATATTACTTGATTCAATGTCTATCTTGTTTTTTTCTTCTGTCCTTTCCAAGTTATTGTTATTGGATTGTGCTCCACCCAAATATTTGCTTCAATGTTTACTTCTTGTATGTTACCTATAAATTCTGTTGAAATCCATATCATATCTATCCTCGACCACGACAAATGTTTATTTGAATAAATGTTTTTCTTTCAAATGTCTTTGTCTCCAAATATCTTGAATACTTAATTCTGCAATCATTGTGAAAAAAGATTTTGGGAGAGTTTTTCTGGGTTTCTTATTTGTCTTTGTTGTTTTATAGTCCAACTCCGCAACCATTACAGCGTTAAAATCATCCATTATACATATATATTCATAGTCCAATTCTATAATTTTCCTGTGCAGCTTCTTATAAAATTCTTCTTGTTTGTCATTTGTAGCATATAATGCTATCAATAGTATTTGTTTAAAATTCATTTTTATTTCCACCATTAAAATCCTGCCTTCCTCATTCTCAAATATTAATTTAGGCTCTAGTTTTTATTTGACATATAAAACTACTCAGTGGTGGGATTCAATTTTTTTAACAACCGGTTCTGTGGCCGTGACTTAGTTGGGGGTGTGGCTTGGTGATCATGAAACTGGGTGGGTGTGGCTAGCTGATCGTGTGACCATGTGGACGTGGCTAGCTGGTCATGTGACCGGGTGGGCGTGGCTATCTGCATAGGGACTACTCAGAGGGCTGAAAAAAGTCATTTCTGACTGGTCCTCGTACTTTTGACCGGACGTCACACTTATGACCAACCTCACATTTATGCCTGTTGCGGCATTCTTAACAACCGTGTCACTTATTTCTCTTCATCATAGTGACAAGCTAGAGCAAAAACGTAAAATGTGAGGACAGTCGTAAGTTCGAGGACTGGTCAAAAGTGCGAGGACCAATCAAAAATAACTTTTTCAGCCCTCTGAGTAGTCCATGTGGACAAAAGGACTACCCAGAGGGCTGAAAAAAGTGGTTTCTGACAGGTTCTCGCACTTTTGACCGGTCTTTGCACTTATGACTGGTCATCATTTATACCCATTGTAGCATTCTTAACAACTGTGTTACTCATTTCACAACTGCTTCTCTTCACCATGGTGACAAGATAGGGCAAAAACATAAAATGTTAGGACAGTCGTAAGTTAGAGGACTGGTCAAAAGTGCGAGGACCAGGCAAAAATAACTTTTTCAGCCCTCTGAGTAGTCCATATGCATAAAAGGATACAGCAATAGAGAGGGATGAAGAAAGGGAAATTAGAGTAGGAGTGAGGGTAAGAGAGGGAGGAAGAGAGGAGGAGAAGGAGAAAGGAAGAGGAAGTAGGGAGGAGAAGAAGAGGGGGGGAAGAGAAAGTAAGAAGGAAAGAAAAGAGAGGGGTGGTAGGTTTGAGGAGAAAGATTGCTGTACAATAAAAAAGATGAAAGGGAAGAAAGCCAACCCCAAACAAATATAAAGATATTAAGATAAAGAATGAATTGTTAAACTTTAAAGAATAAAAGAGAACAAATATGAATAAATAACAATAATTAGAAACACACATACAAACATACAATGTATTTTCTTTGAACAGAGTATTTGGCTGGTTCACAAATTTAAACAGTGTTTAGTCATTTCAATTAAATTTACAATTTCTATATTTCCTTTTTGCCATATTTATTCCTCATCTATTTTTTAAAAAAACCAATATTACCCTTCATCCTCATCTCTAATCTTAATCAAATTCAATTTTTCCCTTCTATTCTATATTATACCTCTTCCCATTGTCATCTATTTTTATATCCATCCTCACATTGGTTAATTAGGTAATTATGTAATACAGTTGTTTAATACAAATTCAACATTTTAATATAAATCAATTAGTTATATAACTATCTTTTTTGTATATTAATCAATATGAACATGAATATTCCAATTATTTTCATGCAATCCAATTTCTTACAAATCAATTAATTATATTTACCAATAATAATAAACCAAATAATTTCCCCAAATATTCCTCCAAACCACAAATTAACCATTTCTGCTTTCAACACAATATACAATTAATAGTATCTCAATTATTACAATTCCCTAGTTAAATAGAGCTTTTTTTCTTTTGTCTTTTAAAATCTTGAACTCTCCTCTCTGCCCTAAATTTCCCATTGTTTGCACCTACCTTTTTTGGTGAGGAGAAAGAAAAAGAAAAAGAAATCTCTCTCCCTGCCTCATTTTGTCACATTGCAGCAGAGCCTACTTTCCTTTCATTTTCCTTTTAGCTAGGGAAAAAAAAAAATCTGCTCGAACACTCTTTGCAGCAAGCAAAGAGCTTGCAAAACAAGAGCTTCTAATCATGCTAATTAACCTATGCTGAAACTGAAAGAGGCTGTTTTTTTCTTGCTGTTTGCTTGCAAGGAGGTAAGTGCTGCGAGGCACAGGTCAAAGGGAGGGCCACCCTCCTTGCCACTTAGCCCCCCTGTTGCCCCCCTTTGCCTCTAGCGTCCCTCTTGCCGCTCCCCTTGCCGTTTACCGCCCCCCTAAGGCATCCCACTGCCCCCCAGGGGGCATACCGCCCACTTTGGCAACCACTGGTTTAACTACTTAACAACCGGTTCTACCAAAGTAGAATCCCACCACTGGGTCTACCCATTTATATTTGTAGGTGTCGGTCTACTCATTTCTTTTTCTTTTAACACTGATCAGCTGTAGGGTGGCTCTTTGAAGCCCCGCGGCAGCTGTGAGGCAAATAAAATTATAAAAAAACACCAAACTGTTTGTTAAATTGCTGGCTCACCCACCCCTCGCCCAGTGGTGCGGAGGGGCGGGGCAAGGGGCGGGGCGAGCCAGCAATTTAACAAACGGTTCGGCCGAACCCCCTAGAACCGGCAGAATCCCACCACTGAAACTACTCCCCTCTTACTTGTATCAATGAAGTAAATACAACTTGTTGTATCAATGAGGTAAATACAACTCCTAATAATTTTGTATCTTGTTTTCTAATATGTACTTCTTGTAAGCATATGTTAAAAATTTGGTTTCTTTTTGTCGCCGAATTCAGTTCATTTACATTTATTGATATTGCTTTTATTTCTTCTTCCATATTTTACTTTACTTGTTACTAGTTTTAAGTTTTATCACTCTTGTCTCTCTTTGTTCTTTTGGATCCTTTGATCTTGCATCTTCTCTTAGTGCTCTTTCTTCCTGCTCCTTTGTGCTTTCTTCTGTACCTTTTTTTTCCTCTTTGTGTTTAAGTCCTCTTGTTGCTCCCAAATCATCTTCTAATGGACCACAAAATTGTTCATAAAATAACTTCACTTTTTCAATTGAATCCAATCTATGTCTTTGTTCTTGCCATGTCACCAAGATGCCTTCTGGTATTAACCATCTAAAACTCACTCCTTTTGTTATTAAAAATTTTGTTAAAAATTGATATTCTCTCCTCAAATCTCTAACTCTTTTAGGTATTTGCCTCAGTGTTATTATTTCTTTGTCTTTGTACTTCAATGCTGTACTTCTTGTTATTTGTAATATCTCTGATTTTAGTGCTTTCTTTGTAAATCTTACGTGTACTTCTCTTGGTAATTTGTTTCTCATTGCATATCTTGTATGTACTCTAAAAGCCTCATCAATCTCATTTAAAATCTTCTCCTTTGGTTCTTCTATAGCTTTTGCCAGCATCTCAGGAATCACCTCCAGTAAATTTTCTCCTTTTTCCTCCTCTATATTTTGAAATCTTAGATAATAGTCAGAACGGTCCATTTCCAAAGAGATTATTGTTTTTCCTACTGAAATCAACTTTTCTTCTAATTCTTCAACCCTCTTTTCTGTCCTTTCCATTTTTTCCTCTACTTTTTGGATTCTTTCTTCATTTTTCCCAATCATCTCTTTCATTTCCTTTAAGTCTTTTTTCAAATCATCATGAAGAGACTGTATGAGATTTTTTAGTTCCAATGTCTCAGAAGTTTTTGTTTTTGTCAATGAGGGACTTGCTGCTGGATGTAGATGTGCTGTAAATTTCTTCATTTCAATGTTGTCAAAGATAAATTTGTAATCCGCTTATGTTTTATTTGTAATCCAAATATCTAATCCTCCCCGATGGTTGGATTAGAGAAAAATATAAAAAGAACAAAAAGAGGAAAAGAGGGAAAAAAAACAGAAAAAAGGACAAGAGTTCAATCATCCCCTCAAAAACATTGCAACAGTGAAAAAAGGGAGAAAAAGGAAAAAAAACACCAAAAGAGAAAAAAAATTCCCAAAAGAAAAAATAAAAACAAAGATTTAATCCCGAAGAAGAAAAAAAAGAAAACTTTTCTTCAGACTCTTCTTGTCTTAATCCACCTTCTCAACCGTCCATTTCTTTTCAAATCCAGTAGCAAGAAACAGTAAACAAGAAGGAAAAAGGAATATCCATTCCTTATTCCCTTTACTGACTTATGAACAGTCTAAAAAAGAAAAAAAAGCAAAGACAGGGAAAAAAAACTATTCAGTACTTCTCCATCACAACAAAATCCAAAGTACTTCAAAGTGTTCAGAAAAAGTATATAATGGAATAAGCAAAAAAGATAAAAAGTTTAAAATATAAAAACAAAAGTAACTATCCAGTCCTTCTCTCTTGCACATATCTTTTCTTATCTTCTCAGTCCAAATTATCAAGATCAGACTTAGAGCTAAAGTTAATTCAAAGCCCTTTTCTCTCTCTTTTTTTTATTTTCTTGTCTTCTACCTCTAGATGGCACTGCAGACTAGTGGGGCAAGCCTAAGGGAGAGGAGAGGAAAGGCTTCTGTGGGGCTAGCCTGAGGGAGAGAAGGGGAGAAGAGAGGCCAATCATAACTACTCATTAATTTTCAAACTCTAAGTGTCGATTTATCAAGCCCAATCACATAGTTTCGTAGCGGAGCATGGTATTCAACTAGTAAATTAAATAAATAAATAAATAAATAAATAAATAAATAAATAAACAAACAAACAAACAAACAAATAAATAAATAAATAAATAAATTTACATTCCCAAGAAGGTAGATCAAGATCCTATATATAGGATACATAGACACCAGGAAAAAGGCTATAAACTAAGGGATGCACCCAGGCTCCCTCCCCACCAGAATGGCAGCATCCTGATAGGGATCAATGGGACCTGACAGATTGTCTCTGTGGCCAATCCCTCTCCCATCTTTCTAGCCAACTACTGCAGTTCTTTACAAAGATGACAGATTTTACATTCTTTGTCCAAGCCATCCTTGGATAATCTGAAAATCAGGACAAAACGACCACTCCAGTGTAAGTACACCTGAAGATATTTGAACCTGTCTCATGGACTGTGGAAAAGATGAAGACAACATCAGGAAAAACAAGAGGATGCCAAACCATGTTTGTGCCAAAGTTAGCTCCAAGTGAAGAAAGAACTTAATCATTATTTTTGTCTTTAATTTCTTTAATGGATTACATTAAAGAAATATTGCAGTGGAATGGGAGGACAACTGAAGCAACCTGTCTTGC
This sequence comes from Pantherophis guttatus, assembly GCF_059756535.1. Lineage (NCBI taxonomy): Eukaryota > Metazoa > Chordata > Lepidosauria > Squamata > Colubridae > Pantherophis > Pantherophis guttatus. The sequence goes on from NC_142076.1 coordinate 325,779, forward strand.
TAATCCATTTTGTCCCGGCCTCTTTGTGCATGTCTATGTGGAGCTAATTATTCTTACTTCTAACTCAACAAGAAGAAGTCTGTTATGTATATAGTTTTGGCGGGAGATTTAAACCACAATAGGTCACTTGTGATTGGTCAGCTCCCCGGCTGGCTGGGTATATAAGGAGGGCTGTTTGCCTGTAACTTTGCTGAAGTCTCACTATACATTAAAGAGCTGTTGTCACTACCTTGCTTCTGCCTCCTCAATCGCCCAATTTAACATTGGCGACGAAGGTGGGATTGAGGCACTGAGAAGCAAGCCGAAGAAGAGCTACCTACAGCAGATTTGGCCAGGCTGATGAGCCGTACACAGCAGAACTGCCACTATGTCTGCATTCGTACCGCCAAAGCCTTTCGACCTGGCTAGAGAGAAGTAGGGGTCATACATGATCCGGTTCGGCTGCACATTGGAAGCCAGCGACATGCAGGGCCTCCCTGGGAACTGAAAGAGGGCCCTGTTCCTGAGGCACTGCGGACCAGAGGTCTTTGACATGGCGGAGTCACTTTCGGAACCAACCCCGGTCCAGACCATCTCGTGGGAAGTGCTACAAGCCACGCTCAAGGCACACTATGCCCCGGTACTATAGAAGTTTGTGCAGCACTACAAGCTCCGGCAGCGAGTACAGTGTGAAGGAGAGCCGATCAGCGCGTACATGGCCACCCTGCATAAGGCACTGCGAATACCGGGATCTCGATGACGCGTTCCTAGAGCAACTAATCTGTGGAGTGAGAGATATACGCTTACAGAGAAGGTTGCTCGCAAGACAGAATCTGATTCTACCCATCGTTCTTGATGAGTCCAGGGCACACGAGTTGTCAACCAAGGCTGCGGAGACACTGCAACGACCAGCTAACCCAAAGGAAACCCCAAGGTTGGCGTCGGTGCACCGAGAAGCCACCCAGACCAGCAGGGAGGAAGAGTCGGAGGAGGACATCTTCCAAACTGAGAGGCAGACTCGGGGGCAGAAAGAGCGACACGGAAGCTGTTCGAGCTGCGGAGGGGCACACCAGAGGTTCAGGGATGCCATCTGCAGGCGTTGCGAGAAGAAGGGACATTTGGCGAGAGTCTGCAGGGCAAGCCTACCAGTCAACCATAAGCCCTGGGACAACTTCAGCCAATCAGAGCCGGTGCGGCACAAGTAGACCAGTAAAGATGGCAACCAGAGGAAAAGGCGCGAATTTCAAAGCCACGAGACCTGCAGCACTTTTTTTTTATTGAAAAAGTTTTCAAATACAAATTTTTCCCCCTTTTTTTCCCCTCTCCCTCCCCCTCCCTAACCCCCCCTCCCCACCCATCCCCCCCCCCTGTGACTTCTTCATAACAAAAAAAAAACCTAATTCATAACAGATTACTTACTCCCTGCAGCACTTTGATCGGCCAGGCCAGCGCGACCATCGAGAAAAAAGTCCACACAATGGTCGAGATTGAAGGACAACCCTGCGAGATGGAGATCGACACCGGGTCGTCCCTGTCCATCATGTCCTGGGCTACCCTGAAGGCCGCCCTTCCCAACATCAAGAAGAGCCGGCTCCAGACTTCCGGGTTTTGCTGGCTCCGGTGAAGACGGTGCCTTTTTAAGGTCCGCCAGCCCCGCCGTTTGTAGAGCCGCTTCGATCGTGAGAAGCGGCTTGAAAACTCCAGAATCTGTAGGATTTGAAGGAGAGAGTTGGCAAGGCGCAGGTTGAGCCCCTGTGAGCCCCCAGGAATTTGCTACTGGGGAGGAAACAGGCGTGGCTCCCTTTCAACTTGCAAAGACTCCGGGCGGCGTGGGACGACTCTGTTTATTGCAGAGCAAGCCGGCAGCAGCAAACACAGCCGATTGAATTTAACCTTACTAATTAACGGAGAAAAAAAAAAAAACCCGAACCCTGAAACCAAGGAATTGCAAGTATTTCCCTTTCTTTGTGACTTTTTGATCTGACTAAAAACTGAAGTGAGTGGGAGTGGCTTGAAAAGATGGCGCCGCTCCAGCGCTAACAAGTTAACAAGCTGAAAGGGAAAGTGACTCTTTGAAGCTATTCTAACAAGTTACATTGTAGCGCTGTTTGTTGCGAGTACAGGAGAAGAGGGGTGAGAAAAAAAAAATCCCTTTCTAAAACAAGCTGACTTCACACAAGTTTAAATTTACTTACTTCTAACCTGATTAAAACTGGGGGATTTTCTAAGAGGACTTTGTGGTGCTGGAAGAAGAAAAAGGATTTCTTTTTTTAGAAAATCTAACTCACGAGGTAAAATGGCCTCTAAAAAACAGGAAAGCAAGGCAGCAGGGGGGGGATCTCCCACACATAAGCCTGAAGAGCAGTTTGATTTTGAAAGTTTAAAAAAATTTATCACGCAGGCTTTGGATGATAAATTTCAAAAATCCCAACAGGAAATTAAGCAGGAAATTACTGAAATGAAAAATTTGGTGAAAGAGAATTATGACAAGGTGACTGATAAATTATCAAATGCAGTTTCTGGCCTGTCAGAAGTTATCATTAAAGTGGACTCTAAATTGGAAGAATTTAAATCAGAAGTGAATGTTAAAATAAAAGATACTGATTTTAAAATTTCTGATGTGGATAATAAAGTGCAGAGAGTTGAAGATGAAATCACGATGATGAAATTCCGGTCCATGGAATTTGCTATAAGAATTAGAGGTATCAAGGAGAGTGACCGGCAAGATCTGAGACAGGTTTGTGCTGATGCCTTGGCTGTGTTGTTAAAAATTGATCCTGATGAGATTTTATGCAAAATAGATAAAATTTACAGAGTGAACTCGTGGGTGGCCAGACAAAGACAATTACCAAGAGACGTGGTGATTTATTTCACAGACAGAAGAATGAGAAATGATATTCTGCAAAAATCTTTTCTTTCCTCTGTGCAAGTTGAGGGAACTCAAGTTGGAATTTATAAAGAGTTACCGCCAAAGATGCTGAAAGATAGAAAAGATTTTGGTTTTCTAGTAAAGGAATTAAACAAATTACAGATTCCATTTCGGTGGGATGCCCCAACGGGTATAATTTTGAAGTACCAGGGGGAAAAACACCGACTGAATACTGTTGAAAAAGCGGAATATTTTTACTACAATGTTTTTAAAGAGAGGTCACCATCCCCACGCTCATCTACTGTACTGGAGATAAAGGAGAGTGAGAAGGAGAAGCAACCCCAGCAAGAATTGGAAGCGCAGCTTAAGCAGATTGAACTAGATCCAACGGAAGCGCAGGGTGCTGAAGGAGGTTTTCTGGATGAGCCCCTGTTAGAATCTTCTCCAATTCTGACTACATGAGATGTGGCACTGGACCTAAAGCGTATGGCTGAAGCTAAAGACCAGCGAATAACTCGTGCAGTTTCAAAACAACTTAAAGAAAAACAACTGCAAGAAAGAGCTACGGCACAACAATATAAAAAAGGAGCTAAGAGTACTACAGATCAAAAGAAGTTTTTGTAGATTACTATACTAAACTATATGCTAAAGATGACATACAGAATGGACTTATAGAAAAATATCTAGAAAATAAAAGAGTTACAAAAGTTACTAACTTACAAAAGGAAAGACTGAATCACCCTATAACAGCTGAGGAGATAATTGTAGCAATAAAACAACTGAAAACTGCCAAAGCTCCGGGAACAGATGGTTTGACTGCAGTGTATTATAAAACTTTGCAAGCAGAAATGGTGGAACAACTTAGAGACTTATTTTGTAATATACAACAAGGGGGTAAAATACCCCCATCATGGAAAACAGCTTATATTTCTTTGATACCAAAAGAGCAAGCGGGTCCTAAAAAACCGGAAAATTATAGGCCAATATCTCTTCTGAATAATGACTACAAAATTTATGCAAAAGTATTAGCCAACAGGTTGATGCCAGTGATTCAAGAGGTGATTCATGAAGATCAAGCGGGATTTATAGAGGGTAGATATATGAAGGACAATGTAAGGCAAGTGATAGATTTACTGGAATATCTTGAGAAGAATAAACAGATCCCTGCAGTGCTGGCTTTTTTGGATGCGGAGAAAGCCTTTGATAGAGTGGATTGGAATTTTCTATTAAAGACTTTGAAAAAAATGGACTTTGGGGATCAATTTATATTGGCGGTTTCAGCAATTTATCAAGAGCAAAAGGCACAGATTATTATTAATGGAAGTTTGACAACAGATTTCAAAATTGAAAAAGGAACAAGACAAGGTTGTCCGTTATCCCCATTGCTTTTTATTTTAACATTAGAAGTCTTGTTGAATATAATAAGGGATTCGATTAGCTTGAAAGGTATAGTGATAAGGCAAGAAGATTACAGAATAAGGGCATTTGCAGATGATCTGGTTGTTACCCTAACACAACCGGTGGAATCAATAATCCTGATGAAAGAGATTATAAGAGATTATGGTGCAGTATCAGGATTCAGACTGAACCAGAAAAAAACTAAGATGATAGTCAAAAATATGACACAAGAACGAAAATATGAACTTGAAAGGAGGGCAGGTTTTGAGATTGTGTCAAAGGTTAAATATTTAGGAGTTCAGGTTGCAGAATCTAATATGAAACTGATTCAAAATAATTATGAGGTTTTGTGGCGAGAGGTGCAAAAAGACATGGAGACATGGAAAAAACTGCAGCTTTCTTTACTTGGAAGAATAGCAGCAGTAAAGATGAATATTTTGCCAAGATTTCTATTTCTGTTTCAAATGATTCCGGTGCTTAAAAGTGATAAACAACTGAAAGAGTGGCAAAGAGGACTGAATAAGTTTGTCTGGAATGAGAAAAAACCGAGAGTGAAATTGAAAATTATGCAAGATGTTCCAGAAAGGGGAGGTCTTAAACTTCCAAACCTACAGTTATATTATGAAGCAGCAGCTTTGACTCAAGCAAGTGACTGGTTTGGAAGGAAAAAGACTGGAATATTGAATATAGAAAGTTTTGATCTTGAATTTGGATGGCATGCTTATTTATTTTATGATAACAAAGTGGATAAAGTATTTAAAAGCCATATACTTAGAGACTCTTTGATGAGAGTTTGGAAGAAGCACCGACTCAAATGGGATTACAAAATACCGTTATGGCTGGATCTTGGTCATACTATGTGGAATACAAATATAATGTCACTCGGGGGGTTTTTATATAAAGAGATTCTTTTTACAGATGCGGGCAGATGGCAGTTGAAGACATTACAGACACTGTTGGATGAAGGAATTAATTTAACTTGGTTACAATATAATCAACTACAATTGAGATGGAAAGAGGACCAAAAAACTGGTATTATGTTGCATGAGGAAGAATTGGTCAGACATATAAAAGAGAAAGGTCCAATGCATATTAAAAGGCTTTATAATGTTTTGTTAGAAAGGGATTCAGAAACTGAATTGGTTAAAGATTGTATGATTAAGTGGGCACAAAATTTTGAAGAACCAGTGATGTTAGAAACATGGGAAAAGATATGGGTTCAGAATGTTAAATTTACACAATCGCAGAATTTGAGGGAAAATTTTTATAAGATGTTTTACAGATGGCATTTAGATCCCAAGAAATTATCCTGTATGTATCCTAATGTTCAGCCAAAATGTTGGAGATGTGATTGTTTAGATGCTACATATTATCATGTTTGGTGGAATTGTAAGAAAGTTAAGGCTTTTTGGATTAAAATATGGTGGGTTATGCAGAATGTTTTGAAGAGAAAAATTCCATTTTCCCCACAATTGTTCTTATTGGGTATAGTAAAGGGTTTTACACTGGATGAAATTAAGTTGATATTGTACATGATCACAGCAGCGAGATTATTGATAGGTAAATATTGGAAAAATGAGTCTTTACCCACTATTGAAGAATGGACTTTGAAGATGGCCAGTTTTGCGGAGATGGCGAAGATTTCAGCATTTTTAAAAGATCGCCCACAAGAGACTTATGAATGGGAATGGAAAAAGTGGATAGATTATGTGCAGAACAAATATCAAGTTAGGAAATACCAAATAGCTTTTCATTGAAAGTATTATATAAAAATAGAAATGTATGAATACTGTGAGGGGGGGGGGAAATTTTTTTTTTTCTCTAAGGGGGTTTGAGGGGTTCAAGTTTTGTAAAAAGGGGACTTTGATGGGATTATACTTCATGGAAGTCAGGGGGGAGGGTTAGGGGGGGTTTGAGGGGGGTTAGGGTGGGGAGCGGGGGGTGGGATGGGGGGGGAAATGCGGTGAAAATGTAATTGTAAAACTTTTGCAATAAAAAAAAAAAAAGAAGAGCCGGCTCCAGATCCAACGAATCTGGCTGTGAAACTACCAGGGGAACAACATCCCTGTGGCAGGAGGGGAACAACATCCCTGTGGCAGGAGTCGGCACGTTCCAGGTCACCTATGGCGAGTACCGGAAGGAGCTACCCCTCACCGTGGTCAACGAGACACTACCGAGCCTCCTAGGGCTGGACTGGTTCAAGGCCCTAGGAATGGGATTCACCGGCATCCACAGTGGCATCCACCCTGAAGGATGACCTCATGCAGGAGTTCCAGGACTTGGCGACCAGCTGGGCAAGTACGTGGGGACCCCTATTTCCTTTAACCTAGACCCCAACATACCTCCAATCAGACTGAAGGCTAGGCGAGTGCCTTTTGCGCTCAAACCCAAAATTGACTTGGTGTCAGCCTCCGCCTTTCCTGCTTTGGCTGCCATAAGAAACAGGAGGGGGAGAATTAAAGAGCATGGGGGGGAAGTGTGCTGGAGGATTTTTGAAGAAACGAAACCTAATCTCCGAAGTGGCTATCGGGTCAACCGTCATCGCGTTCCTGATTGATGACGATGCCAGGCGTGCTTCCACCTGACCTCTGGAAGACCTTTGGATTGGTGATTGATGATGGACAGTGGGAGGGGATGCTTTCTATATGCAATTTTCACGCCTATTACTTTAGTTTCAGCTTTTCCTTGGTGGCGTTCACTTCATTTTCTAGTAAAAGTACATTACTCTATAAATAATGGAGTTTGGCTTATTCTTTCCTGGACTTTGAAGGAAGCACACCTGACACTTGGAATTGGATAAGATAATCAAGCAAGGGGTGTTAGTCCCAGTAGATCACGCTAAATGGGAGACCCCAATAGTGACCCCGGTCAAATCAGATGGGTCTGTGCGCATCTGTGCAGATTACAAATGTACCTTAAATAAGGCCCTTCAGCAGAGTGCATACCCTGTCCCGATTGTGCATCATCTGCTCCATTCGCTGGGCCCTGGCAAGATCTTCGCGAAACTCGATCTTGCGCAGGCGTACCAGAAACTACCGGTAGATGGCGCTACTGCGGAAGCACAGACTATAGTCACCCACAGAGGTGCATTCAAGTGCACCAGACTCCAATTCGGAGTCAGCATAGCCCCCGGACTTTTTCAAAGTACCATGGAGCGTCTGTTACAAGGACTGTCAGGGGTAGTGCCCTACTTTGATGATGTACTCATTAGCGCAACAGACGAGAAACAGCTAGGGGACAGACTAAGGCGGGTGTTGGCCAAATTCAGGGAGGCTGGACTGCGTGTAAAACGGAATAAGTGCATGATTGCAGTCCCCTCTGTGGAATTTTTGGGGTACCAGGTGGACGGATTGGGAATACACCCCACCAAGAGCAAGATACGAGCCATCTAGAACACGCCCACACCAACAAACAAATCGGAGCTACAGGCTTTCTTGGGTCTCCTCAACTTTTACGCCATATTCCTAAGAGACAAGTCCATGGTCGCCGAGCCGCTACACCAGTTACTGGCCAAAAATGCACCTTGGGTCTGGGGGAAGGCTGAAGCTGCCGCATTCAACGCAGTGAAAAAACTCTTATCCACAGACAGTTTCCTGATTCAGTATAATGCGACGCTACCACTTGTTTTAGTTTGCGATGCGTCCCCTTTTGGCGTGGGAGCCATCTTGAGCCATAGACTGCCGAACGGGCTAGAGGCACCCATCGCCTACTACTCTCAAACCCTGTCCAGCACGGAGCGGAATTACAGCCAGCTGGACAGAGAAGCCCTCGCAGCAGTGTCGGGGGTAAGAAAATTTCACAAATACCTATTCGGCCGACATTTCGAATTGGTCACAGACCATCGTCCACTTCTGGGCCTCCTGGCTAGGGATCAGCCCACCCCCACTGCCTTGTCTCCATGCATGACACGTTGGACCATCTTCCTGGCAGCTTACTCCTACCACCTTGTCCACCGGCCGGGACTGAGTTTGGGGTATGCTGACGCCCTCAGCCGCTGCCCACTACCGGACCTCTTAGAAGACCCAACCCTGGAGGCACCAGTTCTCCTTATTGATGTTTTGGACTCGGGGCCTCTCACTTCAACGGAAGTAGCGAGAGCCTCAACTAAAGACCATGTGCTGAGAACTGTCATGAGTTGGGTCATGAGGGGTTGGCCAGCAAAGACTGAGGGCAGGGAATTCAAAGCGTTCTTTACCAAAAAAAATGAACTGTCGATGCAAGGGGGGTGTTTGTTATGGGGTGACCGCGTCATTGTGCCCTTATGCTTAAGGGAGAAAGTTTTAAAGATGTTGCATGAAGGGCACCCCAGAATTGTGCAAATGAAGGGTCTAGCTAGAAGCTATGTATGGTGGCCCCAAACGGATAACTACATCATCGAGTGGGTTGGGAAGTGTAATCCCTGCCAGGAATCCAGGCCAGATCCCCTCACAGCACCAGTCAGGGAATGGGAGTGTCTCCAGGGGCCCTGGTCAAGGATACACGTAGATTTCGCAGGGCCATTTCACGGCCAAACCTTTATGGAGATCGTCGATGCCTTTTCAAAATGGCTCGAGATCATCCTCATGCAATCCACGACTGCTGAAGCAGTCATAAAAGCACTCCGGAAACTCTTCGCCACCCACGGATTGCCCTAATATTGGATAACGGACCCCAGTTCACCCCAACACAATTTGAGGGGTACTTGGCATCCGGCCCGCACTCTTGACTCCGTTTCATCCAGCCAGTAATGGATTGGCTGAGAGATTTGTGAGAACAGCCAAAGAGGCACTGGCATGGCTGGATGCGGGAGACTGGCAAGCCTGAATAGACAAATTCCTAGCAGTTCAACACACCACCCCTCATACAGCCACGGGGCGCAGTCCAGCCCAACTCCTTCTTCCTCAGGGTAGGAAGCTCAGGTGTACCTTGGACCGATTACACCCCAACTACTCCCCGGACGGGTTTAGAGGAGCCGACCAGAAGTTACGGGGGTTTCAGATTGGGACACCAGTGTTCGCAAGAAACTACTCAGAGGGTCCCCTATGGGTGGCCGGGGTAATCTCTGACATCAAGGGCCCAAAATCATACACAGTAGACGTGGGAGATGGGAGGATCTGGCGTAGGTATATCGATCAACTGAGAAAGAGGTTGGCTGGACAGCCAGAAATGTACTCAGAAATACCAAGCCCTGACTACCCAAGTTTTCCTACAACAGCTAGCTCAAGCCCAAGAAGGTCGGAAGACTTAGCTACAGAATCTGGGATCCAGCGCCACCCCAGCGAGACACCACTTCCCAGCCGAGGAGTTCAATGCCCCCGACGAAATCCAGGAAGTTCCATTGGCGGAGCCAGGAGAAACAAAAGGCCCCTCCGACTGGCTCGACGCCACGCCTCAGACTGAACTGCGCAGGTCAACTAGGGCCCGGACACGCCCTGGTCACCTGCGCAATTTTGTATGCAAATGTATAAACTAAGTGCCTTCTGGGAGGGGAAGGGTGTTATGTATATAGTTTTGGCAGGAGATTTAAACCACAATAGGTCACTTGTGATTGGTCAGCTCTCCAGCTGGCCGGGTATATAAGGAGGGCTGTTTGCCTGTAACCTTTGCTGAAGTCTCACTATACATTAAAGAGCAGTTGTCACTACCTTGCTTCTGCCTCCTCAATCGCCCAACTTAACAAGTTCCTTGCTCCGCTGTGTGCAAAAAGCCTTTCATTTGTACTATGTCCTATATACTATACCTAGGGCAAAAGATTGGCAATGGTATGTAAGCTCTGGGTTTTTTTAAAAGCCATGATGCTGCTTCTTTGGTGACAAATCATAAACCACTCTTGTCACCCAGCTGCAACAAAGAAAAGAGAGAGGTTTATGCTGCCTTGGAATATTTTTGTGTTTTCCACTAAGTTAATTACCTGGTCAAATTGTAGTTCAACATTTTTGTAGTTATTATGTGTGGTGTGGAAAAAGATAGTTAATCATCATTGGTTTACAAATCTTCAGTTGAAGAGGAAGACCATTTACAAAAATAGAATGGCTTTTTACAGAACCCGCTGAACTTTCTGGTTTTGTACACAACATACATCGATCAATAAACTAACCAAATGCCCTGGTTTTACACAACACACTAAACACGAGAAGAACTGTTAAAGCCAATCAAATTCCACCTGCTGTTCAAATGCAACTGATAGGTTTGAAATTCATTTGATTATATTGCGTACAGAACCAGAGTGCTGACTTCATATGTAGGACAGCTGAATATAAATGGATGATATTCAGTTCTGTTTTTACTGGGGTTTACCAGACTGGGCTGCAAAATTCAGAATAACTATCTCTAGATGGAAGCAACAAGTTAAAAGCTTCATCTTTCTTTGTTATCATCTTGTGCAGTCTATTTTTGATCATGTGAGTTGTATAATGATGGGAAGTGACCAAAAATTTAATACCAATGCACATATTAGGCTTCCAGAAGGTCCTATTTTGTTTTAAACAAAAACAGGCAATATTTTAATATAGGAAATAGATTAGTGCTGCAGAGGGAATGCAATAAATGTTGCTTTTAGCACAGAATAATGAAATATAAGTCAAATTAAAAATAATAACTACCGCTACAGTGAAATTATACACTAAATCTACCAATACATTAAATCCACCAGTAGCTGAGTGCAATGATATTAATTCATACTACAGAATTTTACATCTACAATTTTAGCAGCACACCTTTGGAGAGGAGATATACAATGGTATTAAAATTGGGTTTATCTGTGGTCTTCCCTATTTAAAGGAGTGAAATAATAAAATGTGGGCACCAAGAGGAATTGAGAACAAAGGAAACCAAAAAGCTGAATGACATCTACTGAGATGTCTGTTTGTACTAGTTCCTCTGTGTTTTGTAATAATGTTGTAATACGTCCTTGGGTTGATAAAGGATTGAAGGAAGCAAAGCCTTTGAAACAATCATGTCCCTCAGAGAAGCACTGATGGATGGAAGATCACTGAGCCATACAGTGAATGGGCAACAGTGAATGAAGAGCTTCTGTTGGGCTGGCCTCTCTGGCTGGAAGCCACATGCCTCCACCTTTTTTTCTTTCGTCCACTGCTGGCTCGTGGAAATTGGGGTCCATTTCTCAAAGGCTTCCTTTTCTATTTATTTAGCTATTTATTTCAGCAATTTAACCTGTCTCAATAGATAAAAGTATGAATGCTGAGTAATCTTTATAAGGGCCTTAAGAGCCCCTGCCTGTAGGTTTACAATGAAAAAAACCAGCATAAAGGAAGAGAGGAAGAACAGGGAATGGGGAGAAAAAAGACATCACAAAAGTCAATCCTATAAAAACTTCCATTTTGCTGCTGAATGTTGATGGTGAAACACAGTAGCTGCTGCAGTTCTACCAAAAAAGTCATCCCTCGTGCTAATATAATCTGTGCAGTATATTTAAATAAAATCATATTCTATATTTAAATGAGTGCATATTTTAAGATCAGTGCATACTTGAAAGAAAAAGAAAAATCAGTGCATATTTTAGAATTAGATTAATTTAGACTGGATTACAGAAAAATCAATATATATTTTAAAGAACATTAAATCATTTGGCAAATAAAATATTTACTGCACATCTATTATTATCACATGAAAGGATTCATACTAAAAATAACTCCATTCTTCTTCCCTCCCACCTTCCTCTCTCCCACCTTCCTCTCTCTTTACTCCCACCTTCTCCCACCTTCCTCTCTCTTTACTTCACAAGCAATAGAAAATAATGACTCCAGTCCTAGATTTTAAAAGAGCTGATTTTACAAACTCAGAGAGAACTTGGAGAAGATTCCTTGGATGAAAATCCTTAAGGGGAAAACAACTCACAAAGTTTATGAAACTCTGAAAAATATGATCATAAAAGCCCATCACAGCACAATAATACTGAAAAAGAAAAACAAGAAATCGAAGAAGAAACCAGCATGGCTGCACAAAGATCTCTTTGACAAATTGAAAGACAAAAAGGACAAGTACAAAAAATGGAAAGAAGGACACATAACTAAGGCAGAATATCAGTAGATAGCCAGAATCTGCAAAAACAGATTAACAGAGTTGGAAGCAACCTTGTATTTATTTATTTTTATATTTATTTATTTATTTATTTCATTTGTTTGTCAAACATGTACAAGATAACAAGTATAGGTATGAACATAAACATGAACAAAGGAAGTAAATACAGATAAATGGGGATAGTAAGACAGGGACGGTAGGCACGCTGGTGTGCTTATGCACGCCCCCTTTACAGACCTCTTAGGAATGAGGTGAGGTCCATGGTAGACAGTTTGAGATGGAAGCTGTGAGGTTTGAGGCTGTAACAGCGGAGTCAGGAAGAGCATTCCAGGTGTTGACCACTCTGTTGCTGAAGTCGTATTTTCTGCAATCGAGTTTGAAGTGATTTACCTTGTGTTTGTATCGTATGTATTGTAGGTCATCTAGTCCAACCCCTGCCCAAACAGAAGACCCTATACCATTTCTGACAAATGGCAGTCCAATTTCATCTTGAAAACCTCCAGTGATGAAGCTCCCATAACTTCTGAAGGCAAGCTGTTCCAGAGCAGAGTGTAAGACTTTATTTTTCTCTGCAGTCCTAAATTGCATTAACAGAGGGATACAATCAAGATCAAGTGAGGTATTAATACCACTCTATAAAGCCTTAGTAAGACCACACCTAGAATAATGCATCCAGTTTTGGTCACCAAAATATAAAAAAGATGTTGAGACTCTAAAAAAAAGTGCAGAGAAGAGCAACCACGATGATTAGGGGACTGGAAACTAAAACATATGAAGAACGATTACAGGAACTGGGCATGGCTAGTCTAGCGAAGAGAAGAGAAGAACTAGGGGAGACATGATTATAGTCTTCCAATATTTGAGGGGCTGCCACAGAGAGGAATGGGTCAAGTTGTTTTCCAAGGCACCAGAAGGCCAGACAAGAAATAATGGATGGAAACTGATCAAGAAGAGATTCAATCTAGAAATAAGGAGAAATTTTCTGACAGTGAGAACAATCAACCAATGGAACAGAAGTTACATTTGGAAGTTGTGGGAGCTTCATCACTGGAAGCTATAGGATCTGCTCAGTGGTGGGTTCCTCCCGGTTCAGTCCGGTTCGGCCGAGCCAGTAGCGGTGACGATATGATGTCACCGAACTGGTTCTCCCCCCCCACCCCGCCCTCGTTATTCTTACCTTTTATTTGGTCCCACCCCCAATCTATTGCTGCCTCCTGAGTCCCAGCTGATGGCTAGAGGAAAAAAAACTGTTTTAATTCTTGCCGCGGGGCTTCAAAGGGCCGCCCTATAGCCAATGGTGGGATTCTGCCGGTTCTAGGAGCTGAACCATTTGTTAAATTGCTGGCTTGCCCCGCCCCTCCGCACCACTATTTATTGCCAATAAATAGTGGTGGGCGAGGGGCGGGTGAGCCAGCAATTTAACAAATGGTTCGGTGTTTTTTTTGTAATTTTATTGGCCCGCGGAACTTCAGCATAGGCTAATTAGCCCTTGATTAGATCGGCTCCCGACTCTCAGCTGATTTGCTCTCAGCTGTTTTGCAAAGGGCTCTGCTGCTTGCTTGAGAGATTTTTTTCCCCTAGCTATGCTGAAAAACAAAACTGAAAGTAAAGCAGGCTGTTGGCTTTGCTATTGCTGAAACATTGGAAAATTAGGCAGGCAGATTTCTTTTCTTTTTCCTCACCAAAAAAAGTATGTGCAAACAATGGGAAATTTAGGGAAAAAGAGGAGAGTTCAAGATTTTAAAACACAAAAGAAAAAAAGCTCTATTTAACTAGGGAGTTGTAATAATTGAGATACTATTAATTGTATATTGTGTTGAAAGCAGAAATGGTTAAGTTGTGGTTTGGAGGAATATATGGGGGAAATTATTTGGTTTATTATTATTGGTAAATATAATTAATTGATTTGTAAGAAATTGGATTGCATGGAAATAATTGGAATATTCATGTTCATATTGATTAATATACAAAAAAGGTAGTTATATAACTAATTGATTTATATTAAAATGTTGAATTTATATTAAACAACTGTAATATTACATAATTAACCAATGTGAGGATGGATATAAAAATAGATGACAATGGGAAGGGGTATAATATAGAATAGAAGGGAAAAATTGAATTTGATTAAGATTAGAGATGAGGATGAAGGGTAATATTGGTTTTTTACAAAAATAGATGAGGAATAAATATGGCAAAAAGGAAATATAGAAATTGTAAATTTAATTGAAATGACTAAACACTGTTTAAATTTGTGAACCGGCCAAATACTCTGTTCAAAGAAAATACATTGTATGTTTGTATGTGTGTTTCTAATTATTGTTATTTATTCATATTTGTTCTCTTTTATTCTTTAAAGTTTAACAATTCATTATTTAACTTAATATCTTTATATTTGTTTGGGTTGGCTTTCTTCCCTTTCATCTTTTTTATTGTACAGCAATCTTTCTCCTCAAATCTACCATCTCTCTCTTTTCTTTCCTTCTTACTTTCTCTTCCTCACCCTCTTCTTCTCCTCCCTACTTCCTCTTCCTTTCTCCTTCTCCTCCTCTCTTCCTTCCTCTCTTACCCTCATTCCTACTCTAATTTCCCTTCCCTTCCTTCATCCCTCTCTATTGCTGTATCCTTTTATGCATATGGACTACTCAGAGGGCTGAAAAAGTTATTTCTGACTGGTCCTCGCACTTTTGACCAGTCCTCGAACTTACGACTGTCCTCACATTTTATATTTTTGCCCTATCTTGTCACCATGGTGAAGAGAAGCAGTTGTGAAATGAGTGACATGGTTGTTAAGAATGCTGCACAGGCATAAATGTGAGGCTGGTCATAAGTGTGAGGACCAGTCAAAAGTGCGAGGACCTGTCAGAAATGACTTTTTTCAGCCCTCTGAGTAGTCCCTATACACATAGCCATGGCCACCCGGTCACATGACCAGCTAGCCACGCCCACCCAGTCACATGACCTCTAAGCCACGCCCAGGAAATAAGCCACGGCCACAGAACCGGTAGTAAAAAAATTTAGAACCCACCCCTGGATCTGCTACGGCAGGTGATTGGACTAGATGACCTACAAGGTCCCTTCCAATTGTGTCTTTTGTTCAGACTGAGGTCTTTCACCAAGGCTCAGGCAAAGAGCTCTCACCACATTTCAGCCAACAGAAAACTAAAGCAGAATTGCTTTAACTAAAATTTGCTGTCCCCACAGCTGATTCCTCCAAAATCATCTGTTCCGACTTGATACCAGGTGGTTGTGTCCTAATTTAGGGTAAGCAGGGCAATGCTGAGCAAATCCCCTGGATAAACTTTCTGGCTTGGTGGTCTTCACTACCTGCTAGCAAACCATCACTCCTGTGATGGGCAGATGAGGTTGATAGTCCTATAGGCTTTGCCATTTGCCCAAACCCAAACCCATTGTTTTGACAACAAATTCAGCAGTAATCTGCAGGAATAGGATAGAGCTTAGTTTACCCACTATCTGCTCATTAAAGTTTCATTGGCTTGTTTGTGGATTAAATATATATGCTGCCCATCTCATTATCAAACAATTCTAGGCAGCCTAAACCAGTGGTGGGTTTCAACATTTTTAGTACTGGTTCTGTGGGTGTGGCCTAGTGGGCGTAGTATGGCTTGGTGGGCATGGCAGGGGAAAGATACTGCAAAATCCCCATTTCCTCCTGATCAGCTGGGACTTGGGAGGCAGAGAATAGATGGGGGGCAGAACCAATCAGAATTTTTACTACCGGGTCTCTGAACTACTCAAAATTTCTACTACCGGTTCTCCAGAACTGGTCAAAACCTGGTGAAATCCACCTCTGGCCTAAAAACTTGGATCCACATTGCCTAAATAGCTGGGTCCATGGACTTGGGGAGGTGATGGCTAGAACAGGAAAGTTCAGTTGGAAACTGCCAGTGTCCGTGGAATGGGAGTGCCCAAGGACCAGAGGAGAAAGCCCAGGAGTGAGCAAGAGGTGCCAGGCTCATCCCACTTTCATATGGTCAATTGTTCACATAGCATCAGTGTAAGGACCAGCTTCTCCCCCCCCCCATCTTCCAAGAAAGTACGAACTCTTGAGAACGTTGTATTTCAAAAGGAACCTTTTATTGAAAGGGATGAAAGCAAGTCAAAATGCAAAGCAGGCTGGGGTCCCACAGGGCATGCAGTTCAGGATAAAGGAAATTAGGAGGGGTCCCCACTGTCTGATGTGGATTCCAACCAATCTGCCACTGTGAAGATGAATCATACCAGCCTCTCTGAGAAACAGTTAAGAAGAGCTTCTCAGGGTCATCTTGCAATCCACCCCAGTTTTTCCCCCCCCTCCCCCTTTCATTTCCCAAGGTGTGAGAATCCTCCAGGCATTCCTGGCACCAGGCAATGGTTAAAAATCAGGTTAAAGTTTATACAAAGAGGACCAGGCGGGAAATAGGATACTTAGGATACATAGGAAAGAGAACTAAATGTGACAAATCCAAATCCCCCCTCTACGAAGAATGGCAGATACACGGATCTGACAATCAGACTGTTGGTTGCCGGGGAAAATGCCTCTAACTTTGGAGAGCTAGGCATGACTATCCTAGCTATGGGTCAGGGATGAACTGAAGACAACACCAGAAACACCTGGCAGAAAATCAATTGCCAGGTGCAAGCATGGGAAGGTCTTACATATATATTTCTCAAGTCTGGGGAAGTCTGTTAAGAACACACTGAAAGTGATTTATGAGCCATTGCTGAGTCATTCAGAGTGCTAGAAACACTTCTGTCACAAACAGTGTGACATATGCCAGCATATACCACAGTGGATTAATGCCATAATTTAAAAGGCAGGGATGGGTGATTCCATTTTATCAATGTCATCTCAGAACAATACCTTAGAAGCCTGCCTTGTTTTCATAGAACGAGCAAGTTTTGGAATGTTCTAAAGATCAAACTTTCTGCATTCCACACAGGGGCAGAAGCGGAGTCAAAAAGTTAAGATGAGGGATGGGACTCTGCAATCAGAGCCCTACCCACTTTTTGTGACTGTGGTGTGCTTCCAAAGGTATAACATTTCATTGTATTTCATTTTCCCTCAGACCTCCTAATGTTTTTCTATAGCAGATACCTTCCTTACAGTTGGACTTTTCAAGGCGATAATCCCAATCTACATAAAATGAACTGTCTCCACTAATGCTTTTGATCTATAAATTAGCTTTTTCACAATAACACATATTTCTATCACACTAGGACTTCAAGGAAAGCCTTTTCATATATATCCTATATCATTTGATCTGTTGTTATTTAATATATAGCAGTTGATGGCAAACCTTTTCAGCACTGAGTGCCCAGACCGGAACACACGTGCATGTGCACATGCCAGAGCACCAGAAACCCGAAGACCAGCTGGCCGGTGCCCATGCGTGAGCCAGTCAGCTGGTCTCTGGGTTTCTGGCATGCGTATGCACGCTAGCCAGCTGGTCCTCACGCACGCCAGAGCACCAAAACCAAAAAAACCAGCTGGGTGGCATGCGAATGCCTGTTTTTTTGCTGTTTCTCGGGCTTTTTCAGGCAAGTTGAAAAGCATTATGGTTTAAAAGAAGCAAAGTGATTCGATCTTGACAGAATGATGAAATGAAGCCTCTTTTTTTTTTGGTAGTTTTGCAGAGTCCGCAATGTAGGGTAAATGTCTAACAGTCTCACAATCATAGGTCCAGAGCCCTGCAAGGGTTAACTGATCACACATCCCATCATCCCCATAACCACACCTTACCTTCTGGTTCCTCCCCCTGTGTATAAGAGCTTCCACCATGTGGAGGTCCAGCAGTTCCAGATGTGTACCTGTATAGGAAAGACCAGAGGTCAGGTCAGTAAGTGTTAACCTCATAAGACCTGGGGGCAAACCAGGCATGAAATAAAAGATATTTGGAAAACCATATTTACTTGTCCTGTGAGTTACTGGGCTAGATCCATTCTTTAACACGCAAGTGGTCCAGAGACTCCAACTTAACACTCCCCAAATCTCTTCTTAGAACATGGTGGCTCATATTCTCCACGGCACAATCACCTTATTCTGAAAAAGCATCTGGGAGAAACTGAGCTGTATCCCCAGGATGACTCCTTAAAGGAAGTTTATTATGGCTGAGTTGATATAGTGTGTTAAGACAAGCTTTGCTTTCATCATAGTTTGTTAAATAACCCACAGTAGCTTGCAAATCACAATAGCTAAAGATACTTTGCTATAGGCACAGCCTGGCCTTTGCCACTTGTTCTCTCCTCTGCCTTTCCCTTGGTTTCCTGGGGTACAGGGTGACTCAGGACACAGGTCTAAAACATCCCGTCCAATTGTCAAATCGTTTGACATTTCATAAGCACTGGGCGTGGCTGCCTTTTCAAGTGAAATTAGAGGCAGAGATCACATCCTGATTTCATTTGTGAAAGCGGAATGCCCAGATTTTATTTCTGTCAGCCAAACGTGTGAAGAGGCAGCAGAGGTATGTCCCATGCTTGAAAGATTTGTTTTTTGCTTTTTTTCACGGTGTTCTGGGAATGGAAGGGGTGCCTTTTGCTTGAGAGAACTTTTGACTTCATTGTTTGGGACTAAGCAAGTCTCAGCTCTTAGTTCAGTTTTTATTTTAATCTGGGAATTAGAGGGTTTAAATAACAGGCACTCCTAATATTAATTAAAATTTGGATGGATTTGCATAAGAATCATGATATCTTTAAGAAAAGCAAACGACACACAACATTTCTAAAACTACTGCTTTGCAAGTTGTGGTTATCTGTAATTTTATTTTTGGTCAATTTATCAGTTGCACAACAGTTCTAACTAATTTCCTGTTGTTTATTTATGAATAATGAGTACATATTAATTTGAAGTTTTCAGAAGAATTCCTAAAAGGAGAACAGAAAATTGTCCACATCAGTTACAAGGAAATACAGTACATGCAGGTTTATTGGCAAAGTCAATTGGCAAAGTAGCAAAGTTCCATTCCCCTTAAACAGCTGGGCTGGGCTGCGTTCCTCAGATTATTCAAGGTGCTAGAAGTAAATCAAACAAAGGTTCTCTCGATTATGGGCAGAACAAATAAAGTTCTGAAAAATTTGTAGCTTCTTGCTAGAAAACTTTTCCAAAATCTGGATGATCTAGCAAGAAATTCCTACCAAGAGCAATGTACCAACCTGCTTCAGCATATTTTTAATTTCTAGAATTTATGTAACCAAATCATGGTAAATGTCAGTGTTGCACATAAATACAGGGTCTTTTAGTATATCTGTGACACACTTCCTCTATTTGGCACTGGAGATATGAGTGAGATATTCTGGTTTAGAGACAGAGATGCTAAAGTTTGAATAGATAATTGCTTGAATGTGATTTGATGTCTCAAAATTTGTCCTGGATGTCAGGTCTTTCACAGTAACTGAAGTAGTTACAGTTATGGATTTGTAGAAGTGCTGTTTCATGTAAAACAGATGTAATTAAATGAAATACACATTTATTAAATTTGAATGTTGCTTGGCTCC
This sequence comes from Pantherophis guttatus, assembly GCF_059756535.1. Taxonomy (NCBI): domain Eukaryota; kingdom Metazoa; phylum Chordata; class Lepidosauria; order Squamata; family Colubridae; genus Pantherophis; species Pantherophis guttatus. Next base: position 345,538 of record NC_142076.1, read on the forward strand.
TAAGAACTCTGGATGGCTCATAAATAAAGTAAATGCAATAACAAATGTAAATAACAAATCAAAGACGGCAAAGGTCACAAGAACTGGATAGAAATGAAAAAAGAAAAAACCCACCCAATCCAAGGGGCTTTAGTTACCCTCACCCAAAGGCTTCCACAAAGAGCCAGATCTTCTTCAAGTCCCTTCAAAATACCAGCAGGTTGGATGCCATCCAGATCTCGGGTGGAACCTCATTCCAGAGGACAGCGGTTGCTATCAGTTTCCAGTGGGGTTTTTTTTTCAGCTTTATTTGAGTCCAAACATTTGCACCAAAGCGCTGACATTTGAGATTATTTGTCCACCTGTACATTTTGACCTTTAAATTTCTTATCTGCAAAATAAATATTTTTAATTTTTCAGTTTATGGATGGAAAGATAAATTGGGACAAAACAGAAGCATAGTCAAACATTCATCTGAATAAGAAGAGATAAGCACAAGCCAAGAAAAATGTTTTCCTGATGAGTCATTTAGACCTCCTCCTATCTTCAGGGCAGACTGATAGTTAATTTGTTAAATTTTCCCTACATTGACATTGTCAAAACACGCAGGTCTGTATGGAAGACCTAAAGTTCATTGATTATAGGAGAAGGCATGACAGAGTCTGGGGTGAGGTCAAAAGTGGGATCAGTCTAGAATCCCTATGTAGCCACAAACTTACTAAGTCTAGTCCACCGTGAATTTCGATGACCCTTATCTAACTTCTAGGAGGCACAATTTAATGATCAATCTGCTCCAAAGAGCATCAGCAGCATCTTGCCAGATTTAAACCAAGCAGGGAAATTAAAAGATAATTATTACTGATGATAAATTATTCCTTTGTTTACTTTTCTGCATATATTTACCTACGAAGAAGGATCTGTTTGAAATAATGCCAGAATCACCCAGGATGCTTTGCTGCCTTTTTATGGCTGGTGAGTATAATTATGCATGACTGCTATAAAATCATCATTAAATGCTTCCATTGCTGTTCTGTGAAATTCTAATCGATTCTATTTTCTGATTTAACATCTTCTCCTCTGAGATATGTGCATACTAATGTTGAATATGCATTCTAGAAACAGGGGTTTCTAGCTTTTTCCCCATCACACCTCCCTTTAACACCTTGCCTAAAAACACAAAACGAACACAAATGAACAATGAAAATGCAATGAAACTAGGGAAAGTGAATTTATTGTAAAACTGTACTGCTAAATGATTCTTCACACCTCTCCAGATTTTGTCTGCAGCACCCCAGGGAGATCCTTGCTATTTGGGAAACATACTCTAGATCAGTGGTTCTCAACCTTCCTAATGCTGCGACCCTTTAATACAGTTCCTCATGTTGTGGTGACCCCCAACCAGGGGTGGGTTCTAAATTTTTTTTACTACTGGTTCTGTGGGCGTGGCTTATTTTGTGGGTGTGGCTTGGAGGTCATGTGACTGGGTGGGCGTGGCTAGCTGGTCCTGTGGCCCGGTGGCCATGGCTATGTGTATAAGGACTACTCAGAGGGCTGAAAAAAGTCATTTCTGACAGGTCCTTGCACTTTTGACTGGTCCTCACACTTATGACCATCCTCACATTTATGCCTGTGCAGCATTCTTAACAACCATGTCACTCATTTCACAACTGCTTCTTTTCACCATCGTGATAGGATAGGGCAAAAAACGTAAAATGTGAGGATAGTCGTAAATTCGAGATCTGGTCAAAAGTGCGAGGACCAGTCAAAGTCCATGTGCACAAAAGGACTACCCAGAGGGCTGAAAAAAGTGATTTCTGACTGGTCCTTTTGACCAGTCTTCGCACTTATGACTGATCATCGTTTATGCCCATTGTAGCATTCTTAACAACCATGTCACTCATTTCACAACTGCTTCTCTTCACCATGATGACATAAAGATAGGGCAAAAACGTAAAATGTGAGGACAGCCGTAAGTTCGAGGACTGGTCAAAAGTGTGAGGACCAGTCAGAAATAACTTTTTCAGCCCTCTGAGTAGTCCATATGCATAAAAGGATACAGCAATAGAGAGAGATGAAGGAAGAGAAGGGAAATTAGAGTAGGAGTGAGGGTAAGAGAGGGAGGAAGTAGGAGGAGAAGAAGAGGGGGAGGAAGAGAAAGTAAGAAGGAAAGAAAAGAGAGAGGTGGTAGGTTTGAGGAGAAAGATTGCTGTACAATAAAAAAGATGAAAGGGAAGAAAGCCAACCCCAAACAAATGTAAAGGTATTAAGATAAAGAATGAATTGTTAAACTTTAAAGAATAAAAGAGAACAAATATGAATAAATAACAATAATTAGAAACACACATACAAACATACAATGTATTTTCTTTGAACAGAGTATTTGGCCGGTTCACAAATTTAAACAGTGTTTAGTCATTTCAATTAAATTTACAATTTCTATATTTTCTTTTTGCCATATTTATTCCTCATCTATTTTTGTAAAAAAACCAGTATTACCCTTCATCCTCATCTCTAATCTTAATCAAATTCAATTTTTCCCTTCTATTCTATATTATACCCCTTCCCATTGTCATCTATTTTTATATCCATCCTCACATTGGTTAATTATGTAATATTACAGTTGTTTAATATAAATTCAACATTTTAATATAAATCAATTAGTTGTATAACTACCTTTTTTGTATATTAATCAATATGAACATGAATATTCCAATTATTTTCATGCAATCCAATTTTTTACAAATCAATTAATTATATTTACCAATAATAATAAACCAAATAATTTCCCCTATATATTCCTCCAAACCACAACTTAACCATTTCTGCTTTCAGCACAATATACAATTAATAGTATCTCAATTATTACAATTCCCTAGTTAAATAGAGCTTTTTTTCTTTTGTCTTTTAAAATCTTGAACTCTCCTCTTTTTCCCTAAATTTCCCATTGTTTGCACCTACCTTTTATGGTGAGGAAAAAGAAAAGAAATCTGCCTGACTAATTTTCCAACGTTGTAGCAACAGCAAAGCCAACAGCCTGCTTTACTTTCAGTTTCGTTTTTCAGCATAGCTAGGGGAAAAAAAATTGCTCCAGCACTCTTTGCAAACAAGCAGCAGAGCCCTTTGCAAAACAGCTGAGAGCAAATCAGCTGAGAGTCGGGAGCCGATCTAATCAAGGGCTAATTAGCCTATGCTGAAGCTCCGCGGGCCAATAAAATTACAAAAAAATACTGAACCGTTTGTTGAATTGCTGGCTCGCCCACCCCTCGCCCACCACTATTCATTGGCAATAAATAGTGGTGCGGAGGGGCGGAGCCAGGGGCGGGGCGGAACCGGCAGAATCCCACCACTGGCTATAGGGCGGCCCTTTGAAGCCCCGCGGCAAGAATTTAAACAGTTTTTTTTCCTCTAGCCATCAGCTGGGACTCAGGAGGCAGCAATAGATTGGGAGTGGGCGGGGTAAGCGAACGGCCGGCGATCCAACAGAGCAGAGAGTGAGGGTGAGTGAGTGAAGGCATGGGGGGGCAAGAGAGGGCTTTGGCAACCCCTGTGAAATGGCTGTTCGACCCCCAAAGGGGTCGCGACCCCCAGGTTGAGAACCGCTGCTCTAGAGGAAAGGGAGGTTTTATTCATGCTTTGTATGTTCCAAGTAAACCAGTGAACACAATGTTATCAGAAAACACAGGAAGAACATATTTAAGCAAGAGGTTTTATTATTCTTTTAAAAATGGTATAGCAAACAATATTCCACTTAATTGGCTTTGCAGAGAAAGGCAACCTTATTATAATTTTTCAAATCTCTTTAAGACAAACCCATGTCTTATATTTTAGGTTGTGCAATAATGCTCACTCCCAGTGATGCACTGAAATCCCTGGTAAGTATTGTATTTCTGTACGGTACTTATATTGCCTACAGACATCTATATTCCTCTGGAATCTGTTTAGGATCTAGACTCTTGATCTCTGGAGTCAGAGGACCCAACAGTGTGAGGTATTTGACTGTGCTTATTTACTTATTTAAATGATGTATACAGCCACCCACCTTAAACAGCTCTGAACAGCTCAGAACAACAATAAAACCAGTGACTATACAGAGAAACAATCAGACAAATAATCACCCTTAATCCTTTCCTTAGGATGCCTCACAGAAAGCTTCATTATCCTCATTCCCTTTTTCCCATCCCATCCCTTTAGTACAAAGCAGACCTTGATGTCTGTGGAGATTCTCCATCATCCAGGTCATGGTTGTCCCAAAGGTGCTTTACCAAAAGCCAGCTGGACTTCCTTGTTTTTCCTTGCAGACGTTTCACTTCACATCTAAGAAGCTTCTTCAGAAGAAACTTCTTGGATGAGAAGCAAAACATATTCGAGGAAAAAAACCCAAGAAAGCCCAGTTGCCTTTTGGCAAAGCACCTTTAGGACAGGTCTCGATGTCTCCTGGAGGGGTGGGGACCTGCCCAATGGCTGGGCAGAGGGTGTTGTAAAAGGCAGGGGCATCCACAGAAAAGACACACTTCCAAGATTCCACTAATTGGCAGGTTTTCAGGGAAGGGATGTGGAATGCACCTACCCTTTCTGATCTATTCAACAAGTGGGAGAAGCCGTCCCACAAATAACCAGGACCCATTCAGGACCTAAGGGCCCTGGGAATGGACAGTAACAACTGGGAAACCTTGACCTCCAATCGTTCAGCTTGGAGGCTAAAGACGCAGCCTGGCCTTCTCCAATTCGAAGAGACACTTGTTCAGCAGACTGAGGCAAAGAGTCAGTCCCGGAACCAGCGAAATCTGGGGGCTGGGCAGGGGACAGAATGTATCTGCCCTCAGTGTGGAAGGGATTGCCACTCTCGAATTGGCCTTTTTAGTCACTCTAGATGCTGTTTTAGGACCTCTTTCCAGAGCACGATACCATAGTCTCTTGAGACTGAAGGATGCCAATGAATTCAGGACTGTAAAGGTATAACCAGTGCCTTGAATTGAACCTGGAAGGAAATTAGGAGACAGTGCAGCTCACACAATAGAGATATAACACGGGCAAATCTTTGAATACCGTGCTGCATTCTGGACCAGGTCCATAACATAGGTGGGCCGAGCTCAGAGTCACAAAGATTCTGTTCACGTCCTCAGGATCAACAGCTCAAACTCCTTACAGATAACAGGGCTCAGATACGTTTCAGTCACTCAGTCAACCAGGCAGAGTCTTATGTCAAACAAAGTCCACTATAAATAGATTCCACACCACTATTCATTATTTCTAGAATAATAAGACAGTTTGGGGTTCCATGAACTTCAAAGGTTATTAAATAATGAGAATTTATTATTAGGAAAACCTCCCTATGATTAAACAGAATTAGGCTTGTCCATGTTTTTCATTATATGATATGGTATTTGCTTTCTTCTGGGATATTTTTAAGTTTCCTTGTCCTGACTAGTCTTCCTTCCAAATATTACTGAGGGTCTGACACTGCTTAGCTTTCTAGATTAGTCAAGATGGTCAGAGCAGCTATCTACTAGGTTCCTATTCCACACAATTTTTTTTGACAACATTCCAAAATTATTCTCAAATAACAGCATCTGTTAGGAGTTAGATAAGGGTCAACAGAGTGGATCCACTCATGGCTACATAGGGATTCCAGGCTGATCTTGCTTTTAATTCCACCCCCAGGTTCTGCCACTCTTTCTCCTACATCTTCTGAGGAACCATGGTTCTGTGCACTTCTAACTACCATAGATAGCACCATGTACTATCTATTTTACATATGAGATTCTTCTGAAAGCCCTGCATGTTTTATTTGTGAGTGAGGAGAGGCAACCCAGGGATTTCTGTGGCATTCTAAGTGTCCTAATTCCTCACTTGTGAAATTGAAGAGAGATGGGTATGGGGGCACAGGGGGCTTAAAAGGATACCACTTCTCCTAAACAAAAGCAAAAGTGAACAATCCAAATGTTTTCTTTCTGGTGCTTTATTTGGCCATACACAAAATGACAGCCATTCCATGATAGCGGCTGCCACATGCTCTCAATAGTATAGATAGGCCAGAAACTGGCTCAAAAAGATTGGTTGATCCTGCTTACACCCACGATTGTGCATTTCTAAGCCTGCAAAATTTAACTGATAATCAGTTAAAATTTATTTGATATTAGCCAACTATTACTAATGAGGAATAATTTAATTGATGAGACAGGAAATCGAAGAATATTTTTAAACTGTTGTGTGTTTATGATTACTGTAAAACTTGGTCTTACTTCAAACAGTTGCTCAGATCTATTAACTATTAAATTAATTTGTTTTTCACCATCTCAAAATAATACCTACATTATTCTTATAGGAAATTGAATTAACTGAATTAATTAATTAGAAATTGCTTTATTTAATTATTGTCCATGTTTTATTTTCTACTTAATTTTTGGTTAAAAAAAAAATTAGAATACATCTGGCCTGGTGACCAGCAAAGAAGAGGCCAGAATTTCAAACCACTTGGTCTGTGAGATGTCTGGAGATTCTATTGCAGTAACTGGTGAAAAATTGCTAAAACAATTAAGTCAGTGCCAGCACTTGACTCCAGATCAAACTAAAGCAATTCAACAAATTTTCAGCGGTGGAAATACTTCATTCGGGTAAGACCAGTTTTTCATTTGGGGCAGTTTTCTGAAAAGAGATTATTTATTACCTGTTTTTGGCTGGCCTTGGAATTAAGCCTCCTTTTTGTGTGTGTATGTGAATGTAAATTACACAGTTGCCTTGTCAGTGTGGTCCAAAGTTACAAAAGCTATACATTTGCACACCAAAAGCTCCAGTAGTTATTTCCTTCCTTCTTTGGTGTTCTTACTCACCTCTTGGCTTTTGTCTCTCTCTAAGTGGCCTGGCCTCAGACTATCTGTTTTAAGACAACACTGACACACAGTATTGCTTGGGAAATGTTTAAGTGTTTTGCCCAAGTCTTTGTTTGGCACTGCCTGGAAATGCCAGATGTTGCCCTGAGTATGATATCTGGGATGAGTTGGAGCCTGTGACTCCTGATGATGTGGATCAGATTGTGGGTAGATTGAGCACCACCACGTGTTTGCTGGACCCGTGTCCCTCCTGGTTCCTCCCAAGAGGTTACACGAGGCTGGCTCCAGGCAGGCAGTAATTAAGGCTTCGTTGAGAGAGGGAATCCTCCCCTCTGCCTTGAAGGAGGCGGTGGTGAGACCCTTCCTCAAGAAGCCTGCCTTGGATCCGGCTCTCTTTAAGAACTATCGCCCAGTTTCTAACCTTCGTCTTATGGCGAAGGCAGTTGAAAGCGCAGTGGTGCGTCAGCTCCCACAATTCCTGGATGAAGCGGATTACCTGGACCCGTTGCTGTCCGGCTTCAGGCCCGGTCACAGCACGGAAACGGCATTGGTCTTTATTTTATATTGTGGCTTGTGTTTTATTGTTGTGAGCCGCCCTGAGTCCATTGTGAGATAGGGCGGCATATAAGCCGAATAAAATAAATAAATAAAATAAATTGGTTGCGTTGATGGATGATCTCTGGCGTGCCCGGGATAGGGGTTACTCCTCTGTCCTGGTCTTACTTGACCTCTCAGCGGCTTTTGATACCATCGACCATGGTATCTTACTGCAACGGCTAAGGGGGTTGGGAGTGGGAGGCACTGTTTTTCAGTGGTCCTCCTCCTACCTCTCGGGTCGTACGCAGTTTGTGCTGGCAGGGGGGCAGAGGTCGACCCCTAGGCCCCTACCTTATGGGGTGCCACAGGAGTCAGTTCTCTCATCTCTCCTGTTCAACATATACATGAAGCCGCTGGGTGAGATCATCCAGGGATTCGGGGTGCGGTATCATCAATATGCTGATGATACCCAACTTTTCATCTCCACCCCGCATCACCCCAACAATGCCCTTGACGTGATGTCCCGGTGCTTGGAGGCCATACGAACAGACTTAGACTCAACTCCAACAAGCCCGAGTGGCTGTGGTTACCGGCACCCTGTTTTGTCCACTATGTTCCATTGCTATCCCTGGGGGGGCAGGTGTTGATCCCCTCAGAGAAGGTACATAATTTGGGAGTCCTCCTACACCCACGGCTTAGCTTGGAAGATCATTTGACTGCCGTAGCCAGGGGGACCTTTGTCCAGGTGCACCTGGTTCGCCAATTGCGCCCCTTTCTGGACCGAGACGCCTTACTCACAGTTGTTCGTGCCCTCATCACTTCTCGTTTGGACTACTGCAATGCACTTTACATGGGGCTGCCTTTGAGGAGCACTCGGAGACTTCAACTGGTGCAGAATGCGCCCGCGCGGGTTGTCATGGGGGTGCCTCGGTACTCCCATGTCACACCACTCCTTCGCGGTCTGCACTGGCTCCCGGTTGTCTTCCGAGTGCAATTCAAGGTGCTGCTGATCACATTTATTTAGTATTTTTTTAAAAAGATGCTCAGGTGGCTGGGTGAACCTGTTCTTGTTGCTTTGTTGCTTTGTTGTGTGTACACTTTGCATTGTCCTACCATGCAACATTTTTTCAACTTTCAGTTGGCTTTAAGCCAATTGAAGATTTCCTTGTGGCTTTCTATTCAAGGACACCCAGGCCTAACAGAGACACCTTTTTAAAAATCTTAGCTAAGATTGAAAAGATGCTGCCATCTTTTGTGACATGATGGAAATTGCAGATTTTCAAATGTAAACTGCAGCATATTGTAGTAATTGAAATATAGTAAATGTTTCATTTAACATCAAATCATCCTGCATAAATATTCTGTACAACTATCCTTCTACCATATCTTAGTACTTAGTACTTTTAAACCCCTATAACAGAAATATTCTATAAATAGAAACTCTCCTGAAAATGTCAGTCACCCTTGATCAGGTGAGATTAAAAACCTTGTGGTTGCATCTGCACAAAATAAAGGGGATCATTATGTATTGAACTCAAAGAAAAAAGAAGAAATATAAATCTAATAAATAAATAAGTAAAATATATTTAAGTTAGTTAATTAGAAACTTCCTTTCAATCGTGTCTGATTCTTGGAGACTGCCTGGACAAGTAGGGATTTAGTGCAATATAAAAGATGCAAATAATTTTTCTGTGGACCAGCAAAATTTCCTCGCGGATCACCAGTAGTCCACGGACCACCAGTTGATAACTGCTGAAGTAGACTACAACTTACTTCTAGGTAAGAAAGAAAACTGTGGGATAGAGTGTACTATCACTGGATGGACTCATAATTGGCTGACCAACTCCATTCCCTAGTCCTTAATGGAGCCACATCTACATGGAGGGAAGTATGAAGGGGGTACTTCAAGGTTCTCTGTTGGGCATAGTAATCTTCAACATCTTCAGAAATGATCTAGATGAGGAGATAGAAATAGATTCATCAAATTTGCAGATGACATCAAGTTGGGAGAAATTGCTAACACTTTTGAAAGATAGGCTCAAAATTCAGAAGGGTTTTGACAGACTTTAGCATTGGGTCCTCTCTAATAAGATTCAGTTCAGCAGTGAGTATTCTATGTTCGATTGCCTCCTACCTAGGACCGAGAGAAAGTGACTGGTCCAAGGTCACCCAGCTGACTTTGGGCCCAAGGCAGTACTAGAACTCCCATCCTCCAGTTTCTAGCTTGATACTTCACTACTGCTATACACCAAACTGATTCTCTATTTTTGTTTTGGTATTACACAAATTCAGCCTGCTTAGTCAGAATATGGTTCAATATCCTTGGCAAGCCCAATCTCGGTGCATTTCATAATCTTGTTAGATATGTTTGGGGAATGCTACCAAATGAACTTGCTATTTCATTCAGAAGTGGGTTGTTGACATCACTTTTCTCCTAGGCCTCCTTCTACATGGACATCTTCTGTTCTGGATCAACTGGGTCAACTGATTCTAATCCCGGATACCCGTATTCTGCAAAGTATTCCTCAGGTTTGTTAGAAAAAAACCAACAGAAGAATGATTGCTTTTCCACAAGGAGAAAGGAAGTCAAAAAACCCAAATGATCTTAGAGGTAGAATCAGTATGTTTCAGGTATCCATGACTGAGCCACAAATCTGATAATCTTTTGAATCTGAATCATTTCCAATTGCACCATTTTCAATAGAAACCTGTGAATGTCAACTTCAAGGAAAGGTCTTTTGTCACAGGCTGGCAAATGGTAAACCAGCAATTTCATAATTAATAGTATTAAAATTAGAATTAGAATTAAAATGTAATTAATTAAAATTCAATTATTTTAATTAATTTAAATTTTAATTTAAAATTAAAAATTTCATTAAAATGTAATTTAATTAAAATTTAATTAGAATTAAAAGCAGAAGAAATAGATGAACTTTTTGCTAATTAGTAAACAAATGTATGTAGAAAACATACCACAATAGTAGTGGGGACTTTAATTTCCCTGATATCATGAGAGACAAACTCTGCATCGTGCAGTATCAAACAAGTTCCTGATGAATCTAGCTGACAACTTTGTTATTCAAAAGGAAGAGGAGGGAAATAGGAGGACAGCTGTCTGTTAGTAAGATAGCTAAATCTTACTAACAGAGAAGAAATGATAGAGGCGGTTGAAGTTGCAGGAACTTTGGGGGAGAGTGACCATATCATATTCAATATACTGCAGACACAAGCAACAAAACATAATCAAACTTGTGTCTTAGCCTTTAAAAGATCAGATTTCAACAAACTTAGAGAGAGCTTGGGAAAGATTCCATGAGTGAAAATCCTAAAGGGAAAAACAATTCAAGAAGCTTGGGAAACTCTGAAAATTATTATTATAAAAGCTCAGTCCAGCACAATTCTTTTTCCATTGAAAAAGAAAAGCAAGAAATACAAGAAGAAACCCACATATTTGCACAAAGAACTCTCTGTCATTTGGCATAGGATCTCCTGCTTGAGCCAAGGGTTGGACGAGATGACCTCCCTTCCAATTCTGAGAAAGATTTCTCCAAATTTCCATCAGTAATTGCTGTAAGATGTCAAGTTTTTTGCCCACCTGTAATTTCTCCTAGCTGCCTTTAACATAAAAAACAATAACAAAGTAAAAAATAATCTTTACATTAATGATAAACTTTCAAAACATTTCATCCGATAAGAAAGTTAAGCTAGAAATCTCTAGATCACGGGCTAAAGGAAAAAAATATAAATGTTCTCGGCATCATATTGTTTTGTATCCAATTGAAATCCTATATTAAGTGAAGCAAAATCTTCAGCTCCATAAGTTGTGAAGTCCTTGGATTTTGATGCAACCTATCCAGTGGTGGGTTGCTCTGTCCAGTTCTTTAGAACCGGTAGTAAAAGCGGTGGGAGTCTCCGCCCACCCGGACATGCTAATGGATGATCTGCGCATGTGCATTGCGAACCAGTAGTAAAGGTAAGTAGAACCCACCCCTGAGCCAATCCTCTATTTTAGTGTCAGGATTCCGACCCGATGCCCTAATCAAATCATCAGCCTCAAGCCAGGCTTCAAAAGAAATCCAGTTATTTATTAGTAGCTTCATGTCAGCACGGATCACATGAAGCCAACTCTGACTTCACTTAATTTGCGCCTTGGCTCTGAACCTGTTTCCCCCCCCTCCCCCAAAGATGTGTCATCAGTCACATTCCCCAACAAAGCAATTTCGGGTTGTAGAAGTCACTCCCTCTGACCACGGTGGGTTTCTGTGGAGATGACCTCGGCTTATCAGTTGGAATGTGCTTTGTTTTGCTGCAGCTGTGAAGTTCATTTTCCCATCCCCCTTGCCTATGGAAATTTGAGAGCAGGCCAGGGATGCTTTGCGAATTGACATTTAGGACATAGAAATACCAGTTGTTGAAACGCAGGTACCTCGGCTGATGGAAAACGCATCTGTTCCTTTATTCCAGGAATTCAATTCCAAGTCACCCAAGGTGCACTTGACAATGGGAGCAAAATCCTGCCTCTGTTTACCATAATTAGTATGGGATTTCTCAAACCTTGCACTTTCCATCATCTGGTGTTGTTCTTTCTTTCTGCAGAATGTTTTAAAGCCTTGGTTACAAAACTTCATTCTCCATTCTGATCTACCACAAAATCAGCTGGTCCGTATTAGGGAAATCCTTAAATCCTCCAGGACAAAGCGTGAGATCGGTATGTAAAATGTAGAGTTGCTCCCTAATAGGGTGTCAAAACTGGTCCTCATACAGCAACAGCAGATTGTCTGCAGAAGGCAGATATAAGATTGCATCTGGGAGGGGCAGATGAGATAAAAAAACAAGATGGTGGCCCTGGTTGTGTGCTTGAAGCCACACCCCTTTTTCTGTGAGGGGTGGGGCTTCTCAGTCAAGCCACCATCTTGACATTTTTAACTTTCCTGTGAATTCTCCTGAAATGCACTCATTTTCATATTGTGAGGAATTCTTTTTATTTATTAGTTTGTTTTGAATAGTGTGGTGGCCTACAGTTGGAGCTGTCACCTCACAATTAGTAGCCTGTGAGTTCAATCCTAGGTAGTGGCAGATATTTCTCTCTCCACATGCAAAGAGAAAAATATCTGCTGCAAACTCCACATAGGCATCAGGAAGGGCATCCAGCCAGTAAACACTCAGTGTCAGCCCTGGAAGCCATCTTTTTCTTTCACTCAGCTCCATTCAGTCGCCCCTACTCCACCCGATGCAAGGAATTATAGGTGTTAAAAGAAAAAAAGTATTTGTTTCTTTGTATCCTGCCAGTCAATGCTCAGCTCCATCCAGTCACCCAGACTCTACCCCAAATTAAGGAGTTACAGGGTCGTAAAAACTTAGGCACCTTCCGCCAGGCCCTCAAGACGCTTTTATTCCAACAAGCCGGGCTGGCCTAATTTTTAAATTTTTAATTGTTAACTCTTAATTTTTAAATGTCCAAATGGGTGGTTTTATTTTAATTAGATATGGGCCAAATTATTTAATATTTCTTAAATTGTTTTTTAAATTTTATATCTGTGTGTTTTATTCTGGCTGTACACCGCCCTGAGTCCTTCTGGGAGAAGGGCGGTATATAAATTAAATTAAATTAAATTAAATTAAATTAAATTAAATTAAATTAAATTAAATTAAATTAAATAAATAAATAAATAAATAAATAAATAAATAAATAAATAAATAAACAAATAAATAAATAAATAGGAAGTTTTTAAATTGTATCCCGCCTTTATTATTTTTATAAATAACTCAAGGTGGCAAACATATCCAGCACAGTTTCCTCCTCCTATTTTTCCCACAAGAAGTCTATGAGGTGGGTTGAGCTAAGGGAAAGGGACTGACCCAAGATCACCTGTGTTTTTTCACGCCTGAGGCAGAACTTGAACACACCGGCTTTAAACACTAGATTATGGTTTCATGGACAGACTGCACACACCTGCCCGCCATCTGAAATCCAGAACAGCATATTGCAATATGTTGGGTGAGAGAAATGGTGTGTGGTGTAACTTTCAAAAATTAAATAAGGCTGCCAGCCTATTTTTTAAGCATACCTTACTCCAGATTCAAAATGAATGGACTTCTCAGTTCATCCTATTAGCACTCTCTCTTTTTAACACCATTTTTGGGAAGATTTCTAAGTTGGATTTTCTTTTCCACTGATTCTTTCTTAATAAATATAAATGATTAATAGAAACATTTGCCAAGATATTTAGAAAAACGTGTAGGTTTTCCTTCTTCTATTTATACAATCTGGAGAGACTTGAAAATTCTGTAACTGTGGTTAACTTGTGATTTTTCTCTTAGAAAACTGTCCAGAGGATAAAATGATCCGAGAAGATATATTAAATGATGACCTGATTGATGAGCTTCTACTTTATACTCCTGCGCACTTAAAATTGTGCTTGACTAAGGGAAACCTAGTGAACAATATTAGTGCCTTCTCAGACTACCCTTTCACAGATGAACAGCTGACAGCCGTCAAGGATAAACTGGATGAGGTAATAAACATGTCAATTTTTTTTAAAAAAATAGCACTCTTAACTATTTATTTTTCATCTATTTATTGTTAAGATTTAAAAAGCTGTCCAACTTAAACAATGTGACTGAAAGGTAAAATTATATAAGTAGAAAAAGCCATATATAAATACAAAATATAAATATAAAATGGCAACCAAAGGGTCTAAGTGGCCCCTCATGAAGCCAGGTCTCCAAGGTTTTCCTAAAACAAGGAGAGTTTGGACCTGCCATATATTGAATGATTAAAGAAAAGATCCCATAAGATGGCAACATTTAAAAAAAGGAAACTGGAGCATGCCAGATGTACTTGGGAGAAGGCCATGCCTCAAGTAATCTGCAATGTAAGTAATCCTATGCCATGTAGGTTACTTTAAAAACATTACTTGTTTTTAACAAGAGCCTTGGTGGCGCAGCAGACTAAAGTGCTGTTAAGTAGCACCAGGTGCCTGCAATTACTGCAAGTTCAAATCTCACCAGGCTCAAGGTTGACTCAGCCTTCCATCCTTTCGAGGTAAGTAAAATGAGGACCCGAATTGTGGGGGCAATAAGCCGACTTTGTATAAAAAAGAACACCGCTTAGCGGGGGACGAAAGCCCTACTAAGCAGGTAATATACAAAAGTATGACGGCTATTGCTTAACACATTGTAAGCTGCCCTGAGTCTCCGGAGAAGGGCGGCATATAAATCGAACCAATAAACAAGTAATTTTGAATAAATAGAAGCTTCCAGATAGTTTTCATGGCCCACATAGTCCAATTGGGAAGTGACTAAGGCATGAGTAACTGTGAGCAAGGCCTCCCCATCCAGGAATGGGTGCAACTGGTACCCAAGGTGCAGTTGTACAAAAGACCTCCTTGGCTACAGCTGCCATCTGCTCTTCAAGCAGGAGTTATAAGTCCAGGAGAACCCTTAGATTGCAGACTAAGTCTTAATAGAATAGTTGCCACCTCACCCATAGAGAAACAAAATGGAAACTCTGCAGCTCCTGAATCAGGAGGACCCAGAATCCATAGCCACTCAGCCTTGGCCACTGAGTTGAGCCATTATCTGTTCTTCCCAATCCAGACCCTCATAGTCTTCAAACACTGGAAAAGAATCTCAATAGTTTCACTTGGACAGCTGACATCTATAACTGAGTATCATCTGCATATTGATGATACCTCACCCCAAACTGACAGATGACTTACCCCAGTGACTTTATGAAAATATTAAAAACATGTGGGGGTGGGGGAGAAGAGTCCTGAGGCATCCCACAAAGCAGGGGCCTAGGACTCAACCACTCCCTTCCCATCATCACTGATCAGAACAAGTCTCAAAGACACTACAAAACGGTGTCCTCTACTTCCAATTCCCTTAGCTAATTCTGAAAGCTGCCATGATCAATAGTATTGAAGGTCAGCAAGGGATCAAGGACAGCTAGGATTAACACACAACTCCCATCCCTAACTTGCCATCAAAGCTTCTTCATACTGCACCCAGGTCTTAATCCTGCCTAAAAAGGGTCCAGATAATCCACATCCTCCAGGCTCTCTGAAGCAGGAGGCCAATCACCTTCTGAACAATTAAAATTATCCAGATCAGCTGGATCAAAGGATGGCCTCATGAGGAAGTGATACACTTCTCTCTCTCTCTCTCTCTCTCTCTCTCTCTCTCTCTCTCTCTCTCTCTCTCTCTCTCTCTCTCTCTCTCTCTCTCTCTCTCTCAGAGCCAGCTCTGCCTTTCATTCTTGCAACACCTGATGATTGCCAGGAGACCTGTGGTCCTTAGTGGGTCAGAAAAATGACAATAGCAGTCACAAATGTGATTGAAATTCCAACCTTTTTATATATGTCACAGCACATTATAAAAGGAGCAGGGCTTCCACTGAGCAGTCATAGTTACCAACTTTACTTATTTTATGCCCATCCCATAAATATACTGATGACTACTAGAAATCCTTCTGCAGAAACGTCTTCATGAGGCCACACCAGAACCAGCTCCTGGATAAATGTGTGTATCAAAGAGGTGATACCAAGTTAACTTGCATTTTTACACAGTTATTTGCTCCTTACAGATATTTCCTAAGGGATATCCTCCTGCTGTATTCAGTAACCTTGGACTCCTTGAAAAACGAATAGATACAGAGAACATCAAGCAATGGACTATCAATTCATCAAGCACAGTTCATGCTTTATTGAATTCTGTGTCCAGTGATGAACTGGTAATTATGAAGATAATATGGGACTTTTAATATAAACATTATCATGCACCCAGTCTATCTGGGGGGGGGGTTCTTTGCTTCTAAATTTAGCGCTTATAAACAACCATCATTTTCTTTAAAGAGAAACAGATTATAAATTCCTGGCCATTTCTCTCTCCTTGTTTACCTCCTTGTGAGTGTGCTATATTCTTGTCATTTTACTTTAGGTGTCCTAGAATATTCTAGGCAATGGACTAGTCTTTTTTTATTGTGCTGAGTTCCAGAGGCATTGGCTAAGAATTCTGGGCATTATAATTCATAGAACTGTAAGGTTGGAAGGAATCACAAGGATCATCTAGTCCAATATTCTTCAAAGTACAGCAAAGGCAGTTAAATCAGCATGGAGAATATCTAGATCCTTATGATTCCTTCCAACCTACAGTTCTATGAATTATAATGCCCTGAATTCTTAGCCAATGCCTCTGGAACTCAGCACATACACGCATACACACACATTTACATTTGCTATTTCAACTTGTGCAGTTGAAAAAGACCAATCCTTCCAGATGTATGAGGCCAACTTGCCACTCTTCAGGTCTGTTGGGAATGTATTTGGGAATACATTCCAGTGTATTCCCAAATTCTAGAAGTGGCAGTTTTAGCACATTTGGAAGGCATACATTTGGGAAAGCTAAAGCAACATAAGATTGCAGGTGGCTTGCTTTCGACTCTGGAATTATTTGTTTTAGAGAATTGCAGTTATTCAGCGTTACATTGAATCGAGAGTGCAAATTGATAGCGATTTTCTGAATGTGCTTGGGCCATATATCTGTCTCCTGAATGAGGACCAGCTGAGCATGATAACTGAAAGGACCATTGGGTGAGTGAATTCTTTCAACATCTATTTATTTATCTTCTTTGTATCCCATCTTTATTAGGTGGGGTGTGAGGTGTGAGGTGAGGTGAGAAAAAGTGACTAGTCCAATGTCACCCAGCTGGCCGTAAAGCACTGTGGAGCAATATATAAGTGCTATTGATATTGCTATATCTTATTGATGAGGTCAGAGCTACATGGATGAGGAAGAGCTCTCCCAAAGAAAGTCAAAAATAAGCTGAACATCTGATGTTGCTCCTTTTAGCTAGTTCTTCTGGTCAGCCGCTTAGGTGTTACTAAAAGCACTATTTTTGAAAATTTTGTGGAGAAGTGAAATTGAGGCAAGAAGGAAGTATTGTGAGAGCTGGATCCCTTCCTTTTTCTTACCTTGCCTTTTCTTGGCAGGATGGCCACTCTGCTTGACCCATCCAATTGCTCTTCAGCCGTCAAGGATCATCTGTATCCCAAAGCCAAGCGGGCTTTTTCAGATCGTCACTATGAATACAGTGAATATTATAAACGGATCAGGCCATTTCTGGGTAAGCAGAAACATAGATAGAGGGGAGGTGTAAGGTCTGATAATATGTTTAAGCCACAGTGAGCCAAAAATGAAACTTAAATGGAGGCTTGAATAAGAATCAGCATTTAATCTTGATCAAAGTTGAAGACCAATGGTCAGCTGTTCCAAACACATACAAAAAACATGCAGGGAAGAGCTACAGTTCAGAGAACATGTAGCTCCTTTTTATACAGTTAGAAACGTAAGTTAAAATCCCCCATTCTGGCCTCTTAATTTGGGTCGGGATCCTTTGCCCTACAAAGGATCCTCTTCATTAGCTTTGTTCTCAAAATTGGCCACTTGGTCAACACAGATCAAAGGTGAGTGTTAGCATCTCCAATCTAAGATATATGCTGGGCAGGAAGCGAAGAGATAAGACTGATATGGGCTCTGATCAAAAGGCAAGAACATCTGTTTTGACAAATTCCAGATACTTTACAGACTCTAATAAAAAGCATATTTTCATTACAGGAAGTTAGTTGCAGGAAATATAAGGGTCTAATGTGGCATATTTGTGTTACAACTACAAAGGCACAATATATATGTATGTATTACAAATCCCAAAATATATAATATATATGTATTTGTTACAGGAAACAAATATTTATAGAATAACAAGTTTCTACTAATTCTAGTATTATATTCTAGAGTATGTTATATTAAAAAGGTAAAGGTTCCCTTCGCACATATGTGCTAGTCGTTCCCGACTAGGGGATGGTGCTCATCTCCGTTTCAAAGCTGAAGAGCCAGCGCTGTCTGAAGCGGGGGGGGGGTTCCAGTCAGTGATGCTAGAGGAGGGGACATTTCCAGATGCTTTTAAGAAAGTCAGCAGTGTGTGGCAGTAGCCCAAAAAGCTAATACAGTGCTTGGTTGAATAACAGAGGCATAGAATCAAAATCATGTGAAGTATTAGTACAGCTTCATAAAGCCTTAGTAAGGCCACACCTGGAATACTGCATCCAGTTTTGGATTACACATTACAAAAAAGATGTTGAGACTTTAGAAATAGCGAACGACTATTAGAACGGCTGCAGGATTTGGGTTTGGCTAATCTAGAGAAAAGAAGTGAGGACATGATAGCAGTCTTCCAGTACTTGAGAGGTTGCCACAAAGAGGAGGGAGTCAACTTATTTTTCAAAGCACCAGATGGCAGGACAAGAAACAATGGATGGAAACTAATTAAGAAGAAACTTCCTAATAGTGAGGGCAATTAACCAGTGGAGCACCTTCCCTTCATTCATTGTGGCTGCTTCGTCACTGGAGGTTTTTAAGAAGAGACTGGACACAGTCACTTGTATGAAATGGTCTAGGGTCTCCTGCTTGAGCAAGGGGCTGGACTAGAAGAGCTCCAAGATCCCTTCCAGCTCTATTCTAATTGATCTCTGGCGAGAGCGGCATAAGGGTACTGCAACCATCCTCTCTCTCCTTGACCACTCAGCAGCTTTCAATACCATGGACCATGGTGTTCTTTTGGGTTGGCTGTGGGGGGCTGGGCGGTACAGTTCTGCATTTATTCGGCTCCTTTCTCCATCTCCATGGCTGGTATTGACAGAGAATGAGAAGTCTAGCCCTCAGCTGCTATTTTGTGGTTGCCACAGGGCTCAATACTTTCTCTACTCCTTTTCAACTCCTTTTCAACTCCTTATACGAAACTGCTGGGCAAGATCATCCGTCTCCATGGGTTGAGGTATTTGCAGTATGCTGATGACACTCAACTCTATATTTCCATTCTTGGTGACCCAAGTGATGCTGTGGTTGCCCTCTTGCTGTGCCTGGAGGCTATGGGGGCCTGGATGGGGGAACCACAGGTTTTGACATAAATAGAGAGGCTGACATCTCTCTATTCCCACCACCATCATTTTACATGGATTGGAAATTTACATTTTATGACTAACACTACTTAAGAGTTTTTCCATGACTTATGTCATATGAAACACTCCTTTAAGTAGTTAATCATAAAATGTAAAGATACAGCTGTGAAACCCCCAATGCTCACCATGTGTATTGGTTTGAAATAATTTAGAAAATGTGCAGCTATTAATAAAACCTGTTGAAACTATTTGAAGAAAAAATTCCCATTGCTCTTTCATTCGAGACGACCAGTAAAAAATATCAGCTAAATTCTCCTACTTGCTTGCAGGAGGTGCTCCTGGTGAAGATCTCAGGGCACTTAGCAAAAATGATGTCAACATGGACATTCAAACTTTTTTGGGCCTGAAAAGCAGCTCTCTAAAGGTGAGTGGACTTTAAAGTAAAAGGTAGCTGAAATCAGTTTTCCCCAGCCATTCTGACAGGGTAATTATGGGAGGTTCTCCAAGAATCCTGAAGACAAACAATTTGGATGGAGGAAAATGCTGATGAAAGTTAAAAGAATGTATGGGGGGAACAGGTCAATGCCACATTTCTCAGGCTTTGAAGTTTTGTTTAGATTTCAAAGCTTCCATTTTAAATGTTTTAAATTTTGAAATATTTAAAATTTTTAGTGTTTAAAAAATCACCTTGCTAGCTCTAGTCAACCAAGTCAATATTCTAATCAATGTTTGTTAAGTGAGACATTTGTTCAGTGAATTTTGCTCTATTTTACTACATTTCTTGCCAACGTTAAGTGAATCACTTAACTCAATCAATTAAGTGAAACAGTTATTAAATTAGTGATATGATTGTTAAGTGAATCTGGCTTCCCCATTGACTTTGCTTGTCAAGTTGCAAAGCTGATCACATGATCCTGGGACATTGCAACTGTCATAAATATGAGTCAGTTGCCAAGCATTTGACTTTTGATCATGTGACCATGGGAATGCTGTAATGGTCGTAAGTGTGAAAAATGGTCATAAGTCAATTTTTTTAGTGCTATTGTAACTTTGAATGGTTACTAAATGAACTGTTGTAGTACTTTTTAGCAAGATGAAGTATATAGACTAGACTATCACCCTTAGTTGCACATATCACATACTAATTGTAAGAATGTAGTCCATCAGTTAGGGCAAATTTTGGTCAGCTTGCCACAAATTCAGCCATAGGATACTTCTACTCTAACCATGTTCACACTAGAATCTACATCACTCCGTATTCTAAGATATTTACCTCTATTCTAATAGAGGATATCTAATCTGGCTCTGTTAAGAAAGGACACTTTTAATAAACCACAAAACTTTGGTAATAATATAAATTATTCTCTGAGCAGAAATGCTTCAAAAATCTCACTTCAAGGAGTGTGCCCATAAAACCCAGATAAGTGTGAGACTGACAGCATGTGTATCCTGTGATGAGTAGACACACAGATGAAAACTTTACATAATGCTTTATTGTAACACACAGGTCCCCAAGAAAAGGCTGTTGCCCTGGCTGGGCAGGGCTAATTCCAGCCTCCAAGCCCTTCCACGTGGGCACAGCCACCTCCAGAATTCTTGGGGACTCAGTCCTTACAGCTGCCAAACAGCTGTTAAAGTTCATAATGTAACATACAGTCCATGCTCCCCTCTAAAGGATCTTGCATTTTTTGGGAGTATGAGCTGCTTCAGTGTGGATGTTCCTTTTATAATTGCTACCAAGCTCCAGCCAGAACTCCAAGTTTTGCTCTTAAACTGCTCAAGTTGTGCTCTCAAGCTGAGCTCCAGCGAGGGACAGACCAAGATGGGCTGCTTACCCTGACTTGTGGCTTAGCAGTTGAATATCAGCCTATTTGGTTGCCTTTTAATGTGCACTTGCCCAGAGGTCTCTAGGTAGAGGTCATCTCATCTCATCTTTGCCTGCTCAGTCCACACACTCCAGTTGCTTTTCCTTTTCTAAGCTGAGGGCAGTGGTGGGTTTCAAAAATTTTTACTACCGGTTCTGTGGTTGTGGCTTGGTGGGCATGGCAGAGGAAGGATACTGTAAAATCTTCATTCCCTCCCCAATCCAGGGGAAGGTTACTGCAAAATCCCCATTTCCTCCTGATCAGATGGGATTTGGGAGGCAGAGAATAGATGGGGTGGGGGCAGTCATAATTTTTACTGCTGGTTTTCCGAACTACTCAAAATTTCCACTACCGGTTCTCCAGAACTGGTCAGAACCTGCTGAAACCCACCTCTGGCTGAGGGTATGGGTGGGGGACGTGTGCTGCCTTGTCTGCCTATGGGTATTGGCTGAAAAGGCCAAGATAAGTGCAGCCAAATGATGACCTGGGAAAGTGGCATGGATGCCTGTAGCTGAATCTTTGCTGGTTGGTTCTTCTCCCTCAGCAGGCTGGGGGATTTGGGTATTTCTTCTCCTCTCAGGATTTGGTGGTGAAACGCAATGACTTCAACTGTGGGGAAAGCAGAAGCATTACTGCTCACTGGCAGTGACTTCAATGTTAACTTCACCCCTTCCCTGAAGGAAGTCAAGTGTATGTCTTATATGCGTGGGGTGGGTGGGGGTTGGGGGTTGAGAAAGCAGCAAAGGGAAGATTGCTCCTAACTGGTTTTGTTCTATTTATTCTGTAGGAATTAACCCCTGAAATTGTGAAAGGCCTGCTGGGCACAAATCTAAACGACCTGAGGGACAATCAGAATATCCCACTTGTACGAGAGTGGATCCAGAAGCAGAAGCAATCTGATCTGAACAGCCTTGGTCTGGGACTCCGAGGTGGCCTTCCTGAAGGGTTTATTATTCTTACAAGTAAGACCACACATGCCTCCACTTTTAGATTAATACGTAGAAGGAAGATACTGGATATCAGGGAGGAACAAAAGGAAAATGCTTTCTGGCGGCAGGGGGTGGTGCACATTTTTATGCAGTTGTTCATTCTGGTTTTGTATGCTACCCTTCTGGTAAGATGGTCAGGATAGCTGGTTAGTGCTAACTAGCTCATGGAAGATGGAAAGGGAAACAACAGAGAGATAAAAGTGAAACTGTGTGGAACTGAGGAGGATATATTAGTTTAGGGGTAATCATTCTACTTCCAGGAATCTTGGAACTTAAGCTTTATGTTGCTTCTTTTCTTCTCTGGGCCCATTAGCACCACCCTTTGCCAATTGTTTTCCTCCAGGTCGTATCTGCCTAGCCATTCTCCTGCCCCTGCTTTCAATTTGATTCTTTTTCTGAAACTCTTCTGCTCCTAAAAATAATAATGTGGGGCTCCAGCTAAGCTTTCTGCTAGACTTCTCTATCAAGGCTCAGGTCTGTCAGCAGCAGGGAGAATTGTTAGCAGAATGTGTTGATACTCTGGAGATTGTGTTTCAGCCTACACCCTTTCCAATCAAGATGATGCTTCGAGCATGGCTGAAACTTTATTCTTAATAAGCATGGAGAAGGAAAAGGACGTCAAATCACAGGGCGGAAAGGGAGCTCAGAAATATTCTAGTCCAACCCCCTGATCAAGGCAGGAGAAGTTCTACCATCCTGGTCAAATGGCTGCCCAGCCTAGTTTTGAACATCTCCAGTGATCGAGCACCCACAACTCCAGGAGACAAGTTGTTCCATTGGTTAATTGTTCTATCAGAAAATTTCTCCTTCCTTTTAGGTTGGTTCTCTCTTTAACAAGTTTTCATCCGTTACTTCTTGTCCTGCCTTCAGGTGCTTTGTAGAATAAGACATTCACCTCTTCTCTGACAACCATTCAAGCACTGAAAGACAGTTATCATGTCCTTCCAATCCTTCTCTTCAATAGGCTAGATATACCTAGATCCCTCAACTGTTCATCATACAGTTTAGCTTCCAAACCCTTATCTTTGGTGCTCTACAGTACTACATTTGATTGTTATTATTTTTTTGACAGCTGCCATACAACCCTGGCGCATTCTTAATTGATGGTCCACTAAGACAGGGGTCCCCAACAGCAAAGCTCCTTCCATGCAAGTGGAGGACTCGTGCATGCATCACTTGCACAAATGGAGCTATGTGCATGTGCGTGCACCTGCCACCACCACGCTGGGTTGGACTGCCAAGTTGGAAAGGTTGGGGACTGCTCCATTAAGACACCTAGATCTCTCTCACAGTTACTATTGTAGAGCCAAGTACCACCTATTCTGAACCAACACATTTTATTTTTCCAGATTAACTGCAGAACCTTAATTTTCCAAACTGCATCTTGTTGACAGCTCAAGTCTATCAAAATTCTTCACTTTATCAAAAAAGAATATATGGCTTGTCTGGCATGATCAGTTTTTAACAAACCCATGCTGGTTTCTAGTAATCACCTTGTTCATTCTAGGTGTTCACAAATCCTCTGCTTGATTATCTTTTTCAGAATTTTCCCAGGTATTGATGTCAAGCTGATTGGCCTATAATTTCCTGGATCCATTTCCCTTTTGAAGATTTGTACCACGTCAACTCTTTTCCAGTCCTCTGGTAGTTCCCCTGTGTTACAAGAGCTCTGAGATTACACTCAGTGTAATCTGACTCCGAGATTACGTCTGTCAGCTCCTTCAGAGCCCTGGGATGCAGACCATCTGGTCCAGGGTGGATAGGTTGGGCTTTTTCTTCCTTTTGCATAAAGGAATTGAGCATTCCTGCTTTCTCTCTGCTGCCAGTCACCTTCTTGCCATCTGCTTAATGGACCTATTGTTTCCTTGACTTCCTTTTTGTGCCTTACATATTAAAAGAAACACCTTTTTGTTATTTTTGGCATTAGTTGCAAATTTAGCTCATTCTGGACCTTAGCTTTCCTGAATCCCTCTTTGCAGATTTGGGCTATTTGTTTTAGTTATGTGCCTCTCTTTCCATTTTTTATATTTGACCTTTTTGCCCCCTAATTTGTCAGAGCGCTCTTTGTGCAACCAGGCTGGTCTTGTAGTTCCCCCCCCCAAACTCTGCTTCAAGTGGGAGATTGAACAGGTTCCTGACCAATTTAGCTGACACCTTTGTCATCCAAAAGGTAGAGCAGGGAACTAGAGCATCAACTATTCTAGTCTTAATTCTTACTAACAGAGAAGAAATATAGAGAGGGTTGAAGTTGCAGGAACTTTGGGTGAGAATGACCGTGTCATGTTGGAATTCAATTGACACAAGCAATTTAAACATAATCAAACCAGTGTCTTAGACTTTAAAAGGGCTGATTTCAACAAAACTTAGAGAGAACTTCAGGAAGGATTCCATAGATGAAAATTTTAAGGAGAAAAACAACTCAAGAAGTTTGTGAAGCTGAAAAATTTGATTATAAAAGTCCAGGCCAACACAATACTACTGAAAAAGAAATTCAAAAAGAAACCAGCTTGCACAAAGAACTTTATGATAAACTGAAAGACAAAGGATAAGTATAAAAAATGGAAAGAGAGACACATAGCTAAGGCAGAATACCAGCATATAGTCTGAATTTGCAAAGATGAAGCTAAGGCTCAGAGTGAACTAAGTCTGGCAACAAATGTCAAAATAATAATAATTTAAAAATTTCTTTCAACATGTAAAAAAAAAAGAAAAAGGTCAAGGAAATAATATTTTCATTAATGGGAGAAGATGGCAAGGAAGCGATGGGGAACAGGGAGGAAGTAGAGCTGCTTAATTCATTTTTCATTCAAAAAGAAAAAATAGCCCAACCTACCAGAAAAAGACAGACTAGGAATAAATTTAAATAGTTAAATTTAAATAGAAAATAGTAAGAGAACACCTGCCTACCAGCACTGGGATTCAGCCAGTTCGCACCATTTCAGGAGAACCGGTTGTTAACTTTCTGAGCAGTTTGGCAAAGTAGTTGTTGGAAGAAATCATTAGGGAAGAGAACCGGTTGTTAAATTACTTGAATCCCACCACTGTTGTCCACTCTAGATGTTCAAATCACAAGGACCAGGTGGTTTATATCCCAGACTTCTGAAGAAGTTGGCAGTCATGATCTTGGAAACATTGAACCATATCTTTCAAAGATCTTGGAACACCAACCAGAAGACTGGAAAAAGCTGATGTGGTTTTCATCTTCAAAAAAGGAAGAACTAAATCCAGGAAACTACTGATCACTCAGCCTGACATCAATACCTGGGAAAATCCTGGAAAATTAAGCAACAGATCTGCCAACACCTAGAAGCAAGCCAGGTTATAACCAGAAGCCAAGATGGGTTTGTTAAAAACAGATCATGCCAAACAAATCTCATTTCATTCTTTGAAAAAGGATTTAACTGATAAACCAGCAAAATGCTGTGGAAATAGTATACTTGGATTTCAGTAAAGCATCTGGCAAAGTAGTCCACAACCTACTACTTGGTAAGTTAGAAAAATGTGGGATAGACAGCATCACCACCAGATGGATTCATAGCTGGATGACAAATAACACTCATTATGTAGTCCTTAATAGTATTACATCTACATGGAAGAAAGTAACAGTGAGGTACCCCAAGGTTTTGTCACTACTCTTCAATATGTTCATAAGAGAGAACAGAAGGGGAACTCATCAAATTTGCAGATGACACCAAGCTGGCAGGAATAGCCCCAGAACGTAGGCTCAAGATCCAGAAGAATCTTAACAGACTTGAACACTGGGTGTTCAATGGTGAGAAAAAATATAGTTTTGCATTTAGACAAGAAAAACAAATGTATAAAATGTATAAAATAGGTGGAACGTGGCTCAATACTGGTAACCGTGAGAGGAATCTTGCAGTGTGCAGCAACAGTCAAAAAAACCAAGACAACCACAGGCTGCATTAACACAGGAATAGAACCGAGGTCACGTGAAGTATTAGTAACACTTTATAATGCTTTAGTAAGACTACACTTGGAATACTGCATTCAGTTTTGATCAGCACAATATAAAAAAGACATTGAGACTCTGGAAAGAGTGCAGAGAAGAGCAACAAAGAGGATCTCGTGAAAAGGAGCGGGGCGACAGGATAGCAGTGTTCCTATATTTGAGGTGCTGCCACAAAGAAGAGGGGCTCAACCTATTTTCCAAAGCACCAGAAGCACCAAAGAAGCAACAGATGGAAACTAGTCAAGGAGAAAAGATACCTAGAATTAAGGAAAACTTTCCTGATAGTGAGAACAATTAACAGTGAACAACTTTATTCCAGAAATTGTGGGGGCTCCATTGCTGGAGGTTTGTAAGAACAGATTGAACAGGGGATTGGACACTAAAAGGTCCCTTCCAACTCTGTTATTCTGTTATTCCTTCCAACAAGAAACAGTGAAATCCTTCTGTGATTATTCAAGGGAAAATTCATCCTTACACTGGATATTTAATGCCAAACTCCCAAACAGAAAGCCAAATTTATTCCAATCTACTGCATGGATCCTCAAGACAGTGTAGAATTGACCATAGGTATACTTTACAATGATGGAATCCGATATGAAAGAGTTGAATTATTGGAGAAACTACTATGACAATGAAACATTTCTCTGAAATGGTATATAGGGTTTCCTCCCTGAGCAGGGGGTTGGTCCTTTCCAGCTATTCCTATTATACTCGATTATTTCCCTTCAACTTTCAAAAGAACAAATTTGAGACATGCCTAAAGCTTCCATTCACATTGATCCTAACCAGAGAGCAACATTTAAACATGAAAGAAGATTTATGCACAAATTGCCAAATGAGTTGTCAGCAACACCGAAAGGGAACCAAGATTCACATTATGTTGAAAACAGGGCCGGATTTTCCTATAGGCTAACTAGGCTTCAGCCTAGGGCCTCAAGATCAAGAGGGGCCTACATTCAAATTGTTAGCAAAATTAAAATTACACTTTCACTATAGGTGAAAGGGCCTCATAAGTGGAATAGCCTAGGGCCTCTTTTCATCTAAATCCGGCCCTGGTTGAAAGAATAAGGGGCTGGTTTTCAAATGATTTCAGAATCCCA
Organism: Pantherophis guttatus; assembly: GCF_059756535.1. Lineage (NCBI taxonomy): Eukaryota > Metazoa > Chordata > Lepidosauria > Squamata > Colubridae > Pantherophis > Pantherophis guttatus. Next base: position 372,765 of record NC_142076.1, read on the forward strand.
TCACTCCTAAGACAACTTTCAGGACCTTCTTTCCTCTTGGAGATTAAGGCTGGCATCATTAGCTCCTAATAATAAACAAGAAGCTAATGGCAATGCATTGCTATGTGTATCAAATAATCAACAATGAGACGAGTGTGTCTATTCCAACAACAACATACAAAAGCTTGACTGAAGCCTTGAATGAGGAAGATCTTAAAAAAATTAGAAGGTGCATCGTTCTCTCTTCAACATTTGTTGATGGACCAAGACATTCGATGAGCAATGTCAAGTTGCCATAATGTGGCAGAAATGTGGCAATGCTTCATTTCTCATTATTAATTTTAAAACCATAGTAATTAACAGTAATCCACCTGTGGTCATTCTGTTTCTCTGCTTAGGTAAGGAAATATCTCTGAAAAATTGACCCAATGGGTCACAGTTGTCTAATCTATCAATATCACTGTGAGGATGTAATGCATGGTCAATAGTTAAGAGTTTTCTTATTTTTTAGTCCCAATGTCCATTTCATTCCAGCAAATAATTTCAGCAAGGTATCACAGGTATCGACAGCTTTGAATTATTTTTAGCACTTTTCCACTCTTTGGATATATTCTTTACTAATCCCAATTTTAACTTGTCCATGCTTGATGCTATCCAACTGTAAAATGCCCGGGTATTTGTAGGCTTCATTCCATTAGCTCCTGGGTATTTGGCCACAGCATTTCAATTCCATTTACCACACTTTATTGCTACTGTAGCCCATTTCTCTAGGCTAAGTTTCATAGCTGTACTAAAAATTCATATAGTGTTTGTCAATGACTGGATTTTTATTTCTGATCTTATTTGTTTCTGCAAGGGCCCAAGAAGCAAGACTGAGCTCTGAAAATGCACCTTCTGCTACGTGACCTTTTGGCTTATTGTTTCAACCAGGCACCACCTATTCAAGTTCATCTCTGCAAATGAAGAGCTCAGCAAATAAAAATGAATAAATCTAGTGTCTGAGAATGAAATACAAGAATTGTTTGATCCTACTTTTTTAATCTCCAAAATAGAAGCACACACCCACAGATGCAGTTTTAGAGGGTTACGCTCATGAGGAGAAAATGGAGACATCTACACACAATAAATTATTATTGAAAATTTATCTACACAGGTAGAGAGGTAAACAAGAAAGAGACACCCTTAGCTACTATTACCCTTAACAGAGATAAAAACATGGTCCCCAACCCCTGGGTCACGGCCCGCTAATGGGCCTTTAGGTAGTGCGCACACTCTCCATTTGTACAAGCAGTGGGCATTAGTGCCACCACTTGTGGCAGACAAGTGTGCATGTCTGCCGTTTGCACAGACCCATCCCCTCTCCCCACAGCTGGTCCACCAAGCCAGACAGGTTGAGGAACTCTGTCCCAGGGTTACCAGGCATCTGAAGAAGCAAAGAAGGGTGTGGACAGTTGGAAAGAAAGAAATGGAGGGAAAGGACACACTCCATTGTTGAACTTTCTTGGCAACAATGAATTTAGGCCTTCGTATATATGGTATTGCTTTTCCAGTATCTGAATTTGGTTTTTTTCTATCACAATATTTTTCCAGCCAATCTTTGTTTTGAAGAACATACACTAGGGATGTCATGTGATCTACATACGCTGCTGATCATAGAGTTAAAGGGGTTGGATTGAATCTTGAATGCCAGAATCAGATTAAACAATTTAAATCTGTTAAGTCTGTTCACAAGGAGGAAAAGAAAGAAGTACTAAACAATACACAAAAACTTGATTGGCTGCTGTTGTGAAAACAGTCCAACTGCCTTCAACAAACAAACAGTTGCAGATGGGTCAGGAATTTGCTGGGGTGGGATGGGATGGGATGGGATAGGTGGCAGGGACCTTGGAGGTTTTCTAGTCCAGCCTGCTGCTCCAACTGGAGACCTTATACCTTGATGAACCTTTTCAGCACAGAGTGCTGAAACGGAGGTGTGCATGTGCACCTGCACATGCATACTGGAAACTGGAAGAGCAGCCACCCAGGGCACATGCTGATCTGTCCCCGTCTACACACACACACACAAACACAGCCAGCCGAGGGTTAAGGAAACACTTTGGCACACACCCAGGTCTTATCTCCAATTTGGCAGCGATTTACACACCGTCTGCCAAGTGCGTTTATTTCCACAAAACAGAAAGATAAGATACTTAGTGTACAAAAAGTCCAAGCAGAATAATATTTCTCTCAGCAGTTCCGGACGAGGCTTTAGTGACTATCCAAGGTTTACTTTTGTTCGTCACAAGGATCACTGACCACTACCCTCTATTATATAGTCTCTGGGGTGTGGTCCAGTGACTCAGTTCTAATCCCTAGCACGCCTCCTGAGCTGCTGCAATCGTTTATCACGCCTTCGGAGGCGTGTGTCCAGGAATGATGTTTCTCCGTCACTCTGATCCGAGCCACCTGTCTCCCTGCTAATCTCCTCTCCCTCGGCCGGCACCTGAGACAATGCCAGAGGGGAGGGGCCTGGAGAGGGAGGCCTGGCTGACTCCTCTTCCTCATGCTCGGAGCTTTCTTCCTCCGATGGGACAGGCTCAGAGGGCGGGGCCACAACACATGCACACGCTGGGAAGATGATCTTCCAGTTTCCGTCACACGCATGCGCACTGGCCACCTGGTCTTTTGGTTTCTGTATGCACGAAGACCAGCTGGCCGGTGTGCATGCATGTGCCAGAAACCAGATCATCTTCCTGGCTGCTCTTCCGGTTTCCAGTGCTCCCGTGCACATGAAGACCAGCTGGCCGGTCGCCAGAACCCGGAAGAGCAACAAGCGACGGCTCACATGCCCAGAGAGATGGCTCTGTGTGCCACTTCCAGCCCTATATCATTTCAGACAGATGGTTGTCCAGTCTGTTCTTAAAAACTTCCAGTGATGAAGCACAACTTCTGCAAGCAAGCTGTTCCACTGGTTAATTGTCCTCTGTTAGGAAGTTTCTCCTTAACTCCAGGTTGCTTCTCTCTTTGATTAGTTTCCAACCATTGTTTCTTGTCCTGCCCTCAGGTGCTTTGGAGACTAATTTGATCACCCTCTTCTTTGTGGGAGCCCCTCAAATAATGGAATACTGCCACTCTCCTTTTTTTCTCTAGACTAGCCAGAGTCAAATCCTGCAGCCGTTCTTCATGTTTTAGTCTCCAGGCCTTTGATCATCTTAGTTGCTCTTCTCTGAACTTTTCTCAGAACCATCAATGTGCCCTTTGCTTACAAAGGCTGAGTTTTCATTTTGTGCAAATCCATGGTTTGTTTAACCAGGTTATAGTATTTACACATCAGCCATTTGAAAATCACACTTCAAACAGCAACTTGTGTTTATCACAGATACTTTTTAAAGTTCCCAGTTAGACTGTGAATCAGTTTGAATAACTCAAGAGGCACAAAAGCACTGGACCCTGGACAAGGTGGTTTCTTTTACAAAGGGATGGAGAGGTGTTTTTTTTAAATAAAACCAAAAGTGTTCTATAACTGCAAAAGTTAGTCTATATGGAGTGCTTCCTATTACCTCTATCCTATATACTTTTTTCTAGTTCTATTGCTTCTATGCTGATTGCTTCTAGTCTGTTAATGAAAATTATCTCCATATATTACTACTGCTATTATAATTACCTCTCTATCAGTGGTGGGATTCAATTTTTTTAACAACCGGTTCTGTGGGCGTGGCTTAGTTGGGGGTGTGGCTTGGGGGTCATGCGACTGGGTGGGTGTGGCTAGCTGGTCATGTGACCGGGTAGGCGTGGCTAACTGGTCATGTGACCGGGTGGGCGTGGCTATCTGCATAGGGACTACTCAGAGGGCTGAAAAAAGTCATTTCTGACTGGTCCTCGTACTTTTGACCGGTCCTCGCACTTATGACCATCCTCACATTTATGCCCATTGCGGCATTCTTAACAACCGTGTCACTTATTTCTCTTCATCATAGTGACAAGCTAGAGCAAAAACGTAAAATGTGAGGACAGTCGTAAGTTCGAGGACTGGTCAAAAGTGCGAGGACCAATCAAAAATAACTTTTTCAGCCCTCTGAGTAGTCCATATGCACAAAAGGACTACCTAGAGGGCTGAAAAAAGTGATTTCTGACAGGTTCTCGCACTTTTGACCGGTCTTCGCACTTATGACTGCTCATCATTTATGCCCATTGTAGCATTCTTAACAACCGTGTCACTCATTTCACAACTGCTTCTCTTCACCATGGTGACAAGATAGGGCAAAAACATAAAATGTTAGGACAGTTGTAAGTTCGAGGACTGGTCAAAAGTGCGAGGACCAGTCAAAAATAACTTTTTCAGCCCTCTGAGTAGTCCATATGCATAAAAGGATACAGCAATAGAGAGGGATGAAGAAAGGGAAATTAGAGTAGGAGTGAGGGTAAGAGAGGGAGGAAGAGAGGAGGAGAAGGAGAAAGGAAGAGGAAGTAGGGAGGAGAAGAAGAGGGGGAGGAAGAGAAAGTAAGAAGGAAAGAAAAGAGAGGGGTGGTAGGTTTGAGGAGAAAGATTGCTGTACAATAAAAAAGATGAAAGGGAAGAAAGCCAACCCCAAACAAATATAAAGATATTAAGATAAAGAATGAATTGTTAAACTTTAAAGAATAAAAGAGAACAAATATGAATAAATAGCAATAATTAGAAACACACATACAAACATACAATGTATTTTCTTTGAACAGAGTATTTGGCCGGTTCACAAATTTAAACAGTGTTTAGTCATTTCAATTAAATTTACAATTTCTATATTTCCTTTTTGCCATATTTATTCTTCATCTAGTTTTAAAAAAAAAACAATATTACCCTTCATCCTCATCTCTAATCTTAATCACATTCAATTTTTCCCTTCTATTCTATATTATACCTCTTCCCATTGTCATCTATTTTTATATCCATCCTCACATTGGTTAATTATATAATTATGTAATACAGTTGTTTAATACAAATTCAACATTTTAATATAAATCAATTAGTTATATAACTATCTTTTTTGTATATTAATCAATATGAATATGAATATTCCAATTATTTTCATGCAATTCAATTTCTTACAAATCAATTAATTATATTTACCAATAATAATAAACCAAATAATTCCCCCTATATATTCCTCCAAACCACAACTTAACCATTTCTGCTTTCAACACAATATACAATTAATAGTATCTCAATTATTACAATTCCCTAGTTAAATAGAGCTTTTTTTCTTTTGTGTTTTAAAATCTTGAACTCTCCTCTTTTGCCCTAATTTTCCCATTGTTTGCAGTTTTGTACCTACCTTTTTTGGTGAGGAGAAAGAAAAAGAAATCTTTCTCCCTGCCTCATTTTGTCACGTTGCAGCAGAGCCTGCTTTACTTTCATTTTCCTTTTAGCTAGGGAAAAAAAAAATCTGCTCGAGCACTCTTTGCAGCAAGCAAAGAGCTTGCAAAACAAGAGCTTCTAATCATGCTAATTAACTTATGCTGAAACTGAAAGAGGCTGTTTTTTTCTTGCTGTTTGCTTGCAAGGAGGTAAGTGCTGCGAGGCACAGGTCAAAGGGGGGGCCACCCTCCTTGCCACTTAGCCCCCCTGTCGCCCCCCTTTGCCTCTAGCGTCCCTCTTGCCGCCCCCCTTGCCGTTTACCGCCCCCCTAAGGCATCCCACCGCCCCCCAGGGGGCGGTACCGCCCACTTTGGCAACCACTGGCTTAACTACTTAACAACCGGTTCTACCAAAGTAGAATCCCACCACTGGGTCTACCCATTTATATTTGCAGGCGTCGGTCTACTCATTTCTTTTTCTTTTAACACTGATCAGCTGTAGGGTGGCTCTTTGAAGCCCCGCGGCAGCTGCGAGGCGAATAAAATTATAAAAAAACACCGAACCGTTTGTTAAATTGCTGGCTTGCCCACCCCTCGCCCAGTGGTGCGGAGGGGCGGGGCAAGGGGCGGGGCGAGCCAACAATTTAACAAACGGTTCGGCCGAACCCCCTAGAACCGGCAGAATCCCACCACTGCTCTCTATGTTGTTATAAGTAGCTCTAAGTTTTATACACCAATGCTCCCTTTTTGCAGACCTTTTCTCTAGGATTCTACTTCCTTCTCCGGTGTCACTTCTTACTGGCCAGCATGTGGCGCTCTTGTTCCAAATTATGCTTTCCCTGCTCGGCCCTTATATCTTTTTTTCTCTGGGCCATCCATTTCCCCTAAAAGAAAAACCCTGCTTTCCCTTTTTTGGATTCTCTGTTCACAGGTGACTGCAGAACTGTAAAACAGCTTTTTTTTTGCTGTTTTACAGTTATGCTATGTCAAGGTTGCTACCGTACTCTTCGGAGTATAAGGTGCACTTTTTTCCACCCTAAAAGACAGTGGAAATGTTGTTGCGTCTTATGCACCAAATAAAGCCATTTTTGGCCTCCTGAAACCCCGCCCCGCTGTTTTGCAAAAAACAGTCAGAGAGTTTGGGAGGCATGCAGAGCTCCTGCGGGCAGGGGAGGGCAAAAACGTAATGCATGGGGGGGGGGTTGGAAGCAGCAGTGAAATGCACTTACTTTTGCTACTGGTGTGAGCGTGCGCGCCTCTTCTGCGCATGTGCAAGAGGATCAATAATGATGTCCTGGCGGGTGGCCGGCACTACCAGTTTGTGTGAGTCAGATAGAACCAGCCGGATTTCACCGCTGGTTGGGAGGCCAATAACGGGCCTGTTTTTTGCAAAAAAGGGGCGCACAGAGGGTTTGGGAGGCCTGCAGTATGCTCCTGGAGGCCAGAGAGGGCAAAACCATTTTTTTTTCCTTGTTTACTGCTTTGAAATCTAACCCAAGCTTAGTATTTTGATGATTTAAGACGAGAAGGGAAGGGCAACATTTCAGGAAAATTTGGAAATTCTGAAGAATAAAATAATTGAGGCCAGACACAAACAATGGCAAAGAGAGAGTGAGTGAGAGAGAAAAGGGTTGGGGGAGAGACCGGATGAAAAAGGCATGATTGCAGCAAGAGCTCTCAGATAAACTGAGAAACAAACAGAGCAATTCTCAAGGCTAGAAAGAGGGCCCTGTAATAAAAGTGAAATATCGGGAAAGAGACCCAATCTGCAAAGGATGGAATCAGAAGGTGAGCTAAGAAGTGAATGCCAGAACAACAGAGCTGGAGGTCTTCTAGTCCAACTCCCTGCACAAGCAGACCGTACCATTTCAGACAAGTGGCTGTCCAGTCTCTTTTTAAAAAACTTCCAGTAATGAAGCACCCACAACTTCCACTGATTTCTGCTTCTCACAAAATAGGTTGACCCCATTCTTCTTTGTGGCAGCACCACAAATGTTGGAATGCTGCTATCATGTCGCCCCTAGTCTTTCTTTTCACTAGACTAGACCTACCCAGATCCTGCAACTGTTCTTTGTTTTTTAGCCTCCAGCCCTCTAATCATTTTTGTTGCTCTTCTCTGCACATTTTTAAGAGTCTCAATATCTTTTTAATATTGTGGTGACCAAAACTGGGTGCAGTATTCCAAATGTGGTCTTACCACAGCCTTATAAAGTGGTAATAACACTTCACATGACCTTGGTTCTATTCCTGCGTTAATGCAGCCCAGGATTACATAGGCTTTTTTGGCAGCTGCAGCATACTGCTTGCTGATATTTAAGTGACTGACCACTAGGATTCTAAGATCCCTCTTGCAGCTACTACCATTGAGCCAGGTACCACCTATTCTATACCTATGCACTTGATTTTCTTGTGTAAGTGTAAAACCTTGCTTTTCTCTACATTTGAGTTTCATTCTGTTAGATAGGGCCCAGCATTCAAGGCTATTGAGATCCATCTGGATCTTGAGCCTATCTTTTGGGGTGTTTGCTATTCCTGCCACGCTTGCAGAAAACAAAAGTCAACAAAATGCTTGCCTCCTGGCTGGTGAAGATGGCAAGATGGTGACAGACAGCAGGGAGAATGTTGAACTGCCTACCTTGCAACTGTCCTTTCACAAAAGGAAAAAGAAGTCTGACCTCTCAGAAATGGCAGGAAAAGAGAAATGAGCAGGAAAATAGGCAAATAATTGGTGAGAGAACATCCAGCTGCTCTGAATTCCAGTCCCCAGAGCAGATGGATTACATCCCAGGGTGTTAAAGGAGGTGATGGATGTCATGCCAGAGCCACTGACTGAAATCTTTCAGAAATCCTGAAGCACTATACATGTAGTATACTTAGATTTCAGTAAAGCATTTGATAAAATACACCATACCCTCTTTTTGATAAACTAGAACAAAATGGGATGGATGGCCCCACTATCAAATGGATTCATAGTTGGCTGAACAACCATAGCCAACCCATGGTTCTCAGGGGATCTATGTCCACATGGATAAGGCCGTGCACTGGAAACCTCCGAGTTTGTCTGAACTGAATACTTTTCAAATCTTCAGAAATTACAGAGAAAAGAAAGATGCTCATAAAATATGCAAATGAAACAGTTTTGGGGAATAGCTCACACTCTAGAAGACAGGGAAACAGGGACAACATTCAAAAGGATCTTGATAGATTTGCTCTTCAGTTATTACTCTTTGAGACACTCTTCATGTAGAAATTTTATTTTGTATGTATAACTTCATGAATGTATTTTATTTTGTGCCTGTTCACCGCCCTGAGTCCTTCGGGAGTAGGGCGGTATATAAATCTAATAAAAGAAAGAAAAGAAAAGAAATTCCCTTGGCACTAATCTCATTTCCATAGGCTTTTTCTGAATTGCCATTCCACTGGCTCTCTGAATTGGCCCTGTATCATTTCTCTTGGGACAGCCTCATCAATATAAAGGCCATTTGATCAACCTAGAAGCTCTAACAAATCATTCCAGCAAATAGGGAAGTATAAACTTTAAATTCAGTCACCAATATAAAAATTAATATAATATATATGTCACATACAAGTGTGAATGATTTAGGAAGAGGGAAATCTGGGAACCTAACAGCCAATAAAGTGCAATTGATATATATGCTAAATATATATAAATATGCTAAACTGTTTTCAATTACCTCTGGACTAAATTACTCAAGTGAAACCCCATAAATGCACAGCTTCCAGGTGCAAAACTAAAGACATCTGACTGGCAGTTTTCTGTGAGAAAAAGCTATTTCAGTGTAGGGGGTTTGTGGGGAAAGCCCAATCCTGCCTCCCCCCACTCCCAATCCATTTCACGTTAACCAAACTTCTTTTTCACGAGGATCAGAACTTTCCCAGGATGCACAATCAAATGCACAATCTTTTGGGATGCAGAGGGGAGCACCTAAGCCTGCATTTGGACTTTTGAGTGGCAGACACTTTAGGGACTCTACTTATTTATTTATTTTATTTTATTGAATTTCTATACCGCCCTACTTCCGAAGGACTCAGGGCGGTGCACAGCCATGAAATAAAACACATAGATATACAAAATTTAAAATCGAATAAAATGAATTAAATAAATTTGGCTGAATTAATACCCATAATTTAAAATACCCATATTTTAAAATACAGTAAAAAAATGTAAGCTTAGTGAAATGAAAATAATTGAATCTATATTATATAACTATTCCCTATATTTTTAAGAATGTTTCTTTTCTCTTGCCAAAACATACAATTGATCAAAACCTGGGTAGGGGAGGCAGTTCCAGGGCTGTGCAGTCTGCAGCTGTGATTTAACTAAAATCTTAATTGCAAGATGAAGACTTCTATTTAAATTCTTTGTGATGATGCAAAATTCAGCAGATATGAATGATTGCTTCCAGATCAATCTGAGAAAAATATACCTTCCACTATAGGACTCTCATGCCTGTAGTGCATGAGTGCATGAGGGAGAATAGATTCAAAATCTATTACTTTGTCATTAGCACTAGCCAGCTACTCATGCTTAAGAGCTTTCCATTTGCTCCATCTATTAAGCTGATTCAAAATTTGAAGCTAGTAAATGATAAGGAACATCGAAGGAGATATCTTCAGAGCACCAAAAGCCAAAGAATTGTGATGATACGTTAAATAATCCGAGCTGTCAAATACTTGGGCAGTATTCTTTCCCACGTATGCCTTATGAAACAGCAGGACAACAGCATTGCTCTGGACAGGATTTTCTCATCAAGGACAAACAAGAAGTGTGCATACAAGAGATAAAGCAAACAACCTCAGAATCAGCTACTGGGCTAGATGTTCATAAGGGAATTGAAGAGATGTGCATTTGCTTAGATCTTTGGAAGTACCCCCACCCCCCACCCCCATGAACATGTGACGTTGGTGTGGCTAGAAATCAGTCTGAATTGATCAAATCCTTCTATTCTTTTTGCTGGGAATCAAAGTTTTGCTGCTGCTGCTGCTGCTGCTGCTGCTAAACTCCAGATGCCAAGACAGATTTTGAAAAAATACATTTAAATTGCTTCCACTCAAAACTGAGAAACTCCAGTGGAAAGGTAGCATCTCCGTGCATTGGAAATATGATTGTATTGTAATATAACCAATTAGGGCACAGGAAGGGGACAATAAATGCAGGGTCATCTTCAAACAATAATGGTGCAATGATTTTCTACATAACGGTAAATTTTGACACCTGTCCATTTAGACATAATCCGTTTAGCACTGTTATCTTTCCAAGAGTCAATGTGGCTTTTGTAGTAGAATTTTGAAAGTATTACAGATAACATCATCAATAATTGTTAGGGTGGGGAGGAGATATTCATATTTTTAGAGAAACTTCTGAATTGAGATTCCAATGGTGAGAGACAATGCCAGAAGTGCCCAGCTGAGTGATGTGTTTACGGCTGATGCTGCATGGAGAAAACAAAGAGAAATCAAGATCTGTTCCTTGCATTTTAAGGGACTTGAGTTCTTTTAAGACTATTACTCAATAAAAGCTCAGATTCAAGACCAATGGTTAGATCATGCTCACAGTACAAAGTCATCCCATCAAGTTTACTTGTCCTTGTTCATTGTTTATTATGGAATAATATAAAAAGTTACTATGGCTGGATTCATAGATCATGTAGAATCATTATGTGGTTTTCTTCTTTAGGGTTTAAGGCAACAGATGAACTGATCCTTGAAGCTTGCAGCTCATTGTTTATGGATAAGCATGATGACTGAAGTCATCCAAACATTAATTTATCAACAAATTATAATTACCATATGTGGTTTAGTGCAATGAACCAGGCAGCATTATAGCTAGGGTTAACTAAATCCATGTCTGGCATCCTGGCTTTTAAAGCAATAGCAGGTTTTATCCCCTTTCAGTTTTAACCAACATGAAGGTCTTGTCCCAAAAAAGTGAGGGAGAACTAGACCTTTGATCCATAGTCATGCCTCCTGTGTATTATCTCAGTTGTTTCTTGATATCCCATTACAGCCTAAAGATAATCTTCTATATGTAAGCTCATATCACTTTCAATGATCTGGAGGTTCTTCATATTTCTCCTTATAGAAGGGTGAAAAGAAATTACAGATAAAGATTTATATGACAGAAAGTATTGTTATAACTTAAAGGATGTTGTTTGCATTTCAGAAACCAAAGTTGTTCTTTAAGCATTCACCTGAGCACAGGTGGGTTTGCAAATAAGTAAACAACATGGCTGTCTCTGAACTCTCTGTTCCGAGTGTTCAGATGAGAGAAATGGCACTTGAGTGGAAATGAACATGTGAGCTAGTGCTAGTGTTAACACTGATAAAAAAAATCTAGCAACCATCTCCAAATCAAAAACAGAAGTGTGCCCCACCTTCAATTCCACTGGAAAGAGCATGAGGAAAAATCACTTTAGAACTTTGTCTACAGTACATAGACCAGAGTTTCTCAACCTTGGTAATTCTAGCCTACATCTCTAATACTTCCTGTTGATCTTTCATTGAAACCCTAATTAGATCTGACTTAGATTAGCTTTATGAGGTTGGTCAATCACTCTTGGTCATGCGCAGGTAGTTCCCACAGCTGTCGATGGCGATTCAGAGCCCCAAACTATGTGAGGGACAGAGAACTGAGTGGAGAATTATATTTGTATTCCGACCGGTTGACAGTGTGGAGGCGGATTAAAGTACAGGGCAGTCCCAGAAGACATATATCTTCATCGCTACCCATTCTCAAGGCCTCACACAAGCTTGGCCACAAGAAGCCAATGTGAACAATGAACAAGCTTTTCTACTTATTTGTATGTCAGAGGCACCTGCCAACACTGAAACACCTCTGGCCATTTGCCTCCTCCAGTGTCTCCTCTACAGATCTCGGAGGTGACGTATAGTTACCTTTTAATGAAATTGAATGTTTCTTCGCCCAGCTAATATTCCCAGAATAATAATGGAAGCCTCATTTTTCAAAGCTAGCATAGAAACTCTAAACACAGCATCTCTGTGTCCTGAGGAAAATCTATTTAATTTCATCTCAGATCTCATGCCAGAATTACTCCATTTTCTTTACTGAAAAGTTTCACCCTCCTCTAAAACAAAGGAAATTTGAGAAATGATTAAACCCAAATACATACCACTTAATGGTTTCACGTGAATGTAGCCATTTGGAGTTGGATACGATGGTGGTTTTGTTGGTGGAGCTGCTCTGCTGCTTCTCTGGATGGCTGTAGCTGCCTTTGAGGTCGTTCGATTTGGGGAGGGTGGTGGAGGAATAGCTGTCTTGGGAGAGGTTTTTTGGGAGTGGAAAGTCGTTTTGCTTGATGCCGTTGGCTGTTTGCCTGTAACTGTTATGGGTCTTTTGCTGACCAACGCTGGCGTGGGCTTAGGTGGTGTTGAAAGCCTTTTAGAAGATGTTCTGGTTATACTGGACATGACAGAGGTGAGGTAAGTTCTGGCTGTGGTTGTATCTGCACCAACAGTGAAGTTTATGACAACAGTGGGTGAGTGAAAAACAGTTACATTGAGACCAGCAGTTACATGTCCAACTGTAACAGGGCTAGGAAATGTTGTGTCATTGTTTGTGGTGTTGCTGTCAGAAGCTACTGTTGTTTCAACAGAAGGGATCACATTGCTACTTGTTGCATTATAATGGAAAAGAGTGTCTTTGATGGTATCATTTGAAGTTACTGAAACATTATAAGAAATAGCTCTGGTTTTGGAGGTAACAACAGTAGTGGAATCTAAGGGAGTGGTAGTAACAAGTGGGGCACTGACTGTGCTATTAGAATCTGTTGAAAGTTTACTCAAGATGGTTGTGTTGAAATATCTTGCAGTGCTGCGGAATAATGTTTCATTTGAAACAGCCGTGATATTTAAGGAAGTGGTGGGGACAACAGTGGCAGAGTCTGTTGATACAGAAGGAAGGTCTGTTCTACTGGCTGGGCCATTATTGAAATAGGTGGCAATGGTAGAGATGATAGGGACCGGTGTGCCACCAGTTTCATTTAAAGTAGTAGTGATGTTCAAAAAGGGGACTACAATTTCAGTTGGGACTGAAACAAAGGACTTTGTGGGGATGAAAGGTGCAGCTGTGCTATTAGCTGTGGCATTGCTAGAATCTATAATAGGTTCATTAGAAGTTGTGTTGATCCCTCTTGCAATGAAAGGGGCTGGGATTCCACTTACAGGAAAGTCTGTTCTGTTGGTTGTGGCACTACTGGAATCTATTGTAATTTCAGTGGGAACAGGTGTATTTCTTACAGCTGTAGGAACCATTGTCCCAGCCATAGTATTATCTGAATCAGCTCTAACACTGGAAGATATATTGGTGGGGAAAGCATCCTTAGGCACTCTATCAGAAAGAGTTGTTTGTGTATTGTTAATGGAAGGAGAGATTTCATTAGTCATAAGAGTGATTTTGAAGACAGGAGTTGAATAGGACTCAGTAGCATCTCTAGAAACAAATGGGTTCAAATCCAAGGAGGCAGAACTAGTGGTAGAGGTAGTAACATTGATGTTGCCTGGACTAGATAAGGTTGATTCCATGATTGGGGTAACAGGGGAGATGGCAGTTAACGCATCGTCAGATTTTGTACTAAGAGACATACTTGACACGGTGCTGCCCATAGAAGTGGAGAACAGAGATGCCCTGCCTCCAACCAGGCCAATTCCAAGGGAATCCAGTTCAGACTGAAAGTTGTTCTTGATCCACATGGCAACAGAAGGATGGTTTTCAACTTCTTTCAGGTCAGGCAAATTAACACCAAGCAGATCTTTCACATCCTGGACACTGAGTTTCTGTAATATAATTGCAGTACCTTTGATGATTCAGGAAGTGTCATCACTACCAGCTTTTCTGTTAATGATTATTTCTTCCCCCAAATATTCTACATTCCTTTTATCCAGAAAGCATTATAAATACAGCTCTCATTTACATAATACACTTGAAAAATTTAAAACACTTTTAACATCTTCTCCTATTCCACCTTGGATATTGATAATCTTCTGAAGCCGCATGATGAAATAAATTGTACCAAGGAGCAAATTAGGGAAATATCCTTACAACAGATTCACATCATCCTTCACACCCAGGAGCCCTTCAAAGATGCTGGATATGTTTTTGTGTGACTCTTGCAATAGTTTAATCTGTTCATGCAAGGCCCTCAGGATGACATTGCCAAGGATGAGAATGCCATAAAATGATTTTAGATAGGTCTTTTTTGGGGGGACTGGAGAATCCCTTTGCTAACCTTGACATAATCTTGCCTAAAGCAATATATGACACGATGTCAGAACTAACCTTTACTTCTTCCGGATTTAAATTAATAAATGTATCAATATCCATATCAACATGGGATCTAGCCAGCTTTTTCAGCTCTTCGACACGAGCTCCCCCTTAAAAAGACAAAAAAAGAGTTAGATTTCTGTGGGAAAGGTAACATCGTATCCTTCTTGATAATCCTTCTTGAATCCAAGCAGATTTAAATAAAAGGTGGTTAAAGTTGGGGTGGAAGACGATGTGTCCAGATGGGTTACAAGAACTTTCTATACCTCTCTTCCAAAACCTGTAAGATTCTACATTTAATAATTTTAATATAATTAACAATGAAATGTGAATAAATCCATGCATGTTAATCCATTACTCCCATCGTATTTTCTTCTTGTCTAATCAATTTCCTATTCCCATGTTCTCAGAGTTTGATTTGATCATTGTCATTATCCATTTTAGTCTTTTTGAAATGTTTCTAGAAATAGTATTGGATGAAAGACAATGGAAGCCCAGTCACAAAAGCTGTTAGAGATTAAACAATGGATTTTTGTAGGAAAATAGGGCCTGAAGGACATTTTGGGGAATGCATCATATAATTTGTGAATAGTATGGATATCATGCTAATAGGGATAAAATGACCGTTAGCTGTGCCCCCATGTCTGGATTATTAAAGATAAAGTAGGAGAATTAATTCTGGAGGAAACAGCAAGAAAGGAAGCACCTTAATAGCGTATCAAATGTACCTAGATATGGCTGGATAAGAGGATAATAGGCACGTGTTCCTTCTTGGTTGGCAAATGCAGTGTGGGCCTTTTGGTACAGGGTATCTTTCTTCCCTTGGGCACAAGTAGAAATATCTAGCTTCTCAGCATGCCTAAGGAATTTAACATGTAAGAGATCAGACTTAGTCAATGAGATTCTAAAAAAAAATCCAGGAACATTTTTGAAACATTTAGAGGGTACCAGGTTAGAGAAAGCTGAACCTACAAAGCATCTAAATCAGAATAAAGCCAGAAGGATCTTGGAGCAGCAGCGAAATCTGGCCGGATCTATCGCGCAAACTGGTAGCACCGGCAGCGGGAGGCTCTGCCCACCCGCCAGGACATCATTACGTCCCGTTTTTGACCCTCTGAGCATGCACAGAAGAGGCGCACTCTTGCTATGCTCGCATGCTCTCACATTCCCTAACCGGTAGCAAACGTAAGTGCATTTCACCGCTGCCTTGGAGGTCTTCTAGTCCAACCCCTGCTCAAGCATTATGCCTATATAGCACTGTCCAGTCTCTATTTAAAGACCTCTAGTGATGAAGCACCCACAATTTCTGAAGACAGTATTACACTGGCTAATTGTTCTCACTGTTAGAAAGTTTCGCCTTAACTCCAAATTGCTTCTCTCTGCTTCTTTTCCTTCTTGGAAAGACCTCTGGCTTGACGAGGCCTCCGGCAACAAAACGAGGCCTGTAAGGCTGTGCACGGCCCTCCAGGCCTCCTTTTTCATCAGCAAAGCACTTGAAGATTGCATCCTGTTTTCAAAAACCCTTTGCTGGTAGGAACAGAGCTTCAGAGGGACGCACCCGCTCCTCCCAAGCTCTGCTGGTGCCAACAAAGGCTTTTTACAAAGGGCTGCAGGAATGCAATCTCCCTGAAGGCTTCGGCAAGGAAACAGCAAATGGAGGGAAGGCTTTCCCTCCATTTGCCTCCAGGCCTCAATTCACAGAGAATAGAGGCCTAAAGTGCAAGATCACGCAAGATCAGTAGCACGAGATCTGGCGCTACTGATCTCGCACAATCACAAGGTATGTTCTCTGCAAATGCACCGAAAGTCTGAAGCAATGAAGCAGGCAATGAAGGGGAGGTCTTAGCAAGGTGAATCTCCACTTCAGAGTGCCTGTGAAGACTTGGCCTGTGTGTGTGTGTGTGTGTGTGTGTGTGTGTGTGTGTGTGTGTGTGTATAGGTGGGTGAATGTTGCAGAGCCTCTGCGGTCATTCGTAAGGGCGAACAACTGCTGTGGTGCTGCAATATTCATAATTTTGGGACTTGCTTGTAAACACTAGGGGCTGCTTATCACATAACTTTGAACATTCACTAAGGGAATGCTCGTAACCCAGGGATTACCTGCCTAAACTTATGTATCATTTAGTTCCATCTTCTTAGAATAATGAAGAATAAGAACAGCCATATGTTGGCAATCACTCAGAGAAAGAACAGTAGGGTGGATGATCTTTCAGTAGTAGTGATGCTATTGTGTTTTCGCTTTGTACTGGTATGTTTTATATTGTCTTTTTTCTATGTGAGCAGCCAACAGCCATATTTACTAATTAATTTCCTTAGAATACCTGTTCCTCACTTGGGTCATCCTTCTTTAGAATAGAATAGAATGAGCTGGAAGGGACTTTGGAGGTTTTCTAGTCCAGCTCCATGCTCAAGCAGGAGAACCTATTCCATTTTAGATAAGTGATTTGCTAATTACTAATAAGTAGATAATCCTACTTGCTAATTGTTCCCCAATCATCTTCAATTGTAGTTTCCAGACTGAGCCCAGGAGTCATTCAAAATTTACTCCTTCTTTAGTTAAGCCCCCTCCCCCCTGCCCCCGCAAAAAACAGCAATCTACCTAATGGATGCTGGATTGATTTCCTGCAGCTGATCTTCATCCAGAAAGCACAGGTATTTGCCTCCCAGCATGTCCAGTAAGGGACCAGTGAGTGAGCCTCCCAGTTCCATATATCTTGCAACCAGTCGCCTGAGCTGCATGAAAAGAAGTTACGTTTTAAGAAAGGATGCATGTCCAGAGCAGTAATAAGAGGTGAGGCTGGTAAATATCTAGAAAAAAATGCTGAAGAACTTACGTGGTCTAAGAAATGAGATAAAATTAAATTTTGATATATATTTTTATTCAAACTGACACATTTGGTCTACAGAGCAAGAGGTATCTAAAGACCATTTAACATTTGTATAATAGGTAATATGCATCAGGGGTGAAATCCAGCAGGTTCTGGAGAACCGGTAGCAGAAATTTTGAGCAGTTCAGAGAACCAGCAAATACCACCTCTGGCTGGCTCCAGAGTGGGGTGGGAATGGGGATTTTGCAGTATCCTTCCCCTGCCACGCCCACCAAGTCACACCCACAGAAACGGTAGTAAAAAAAATGGAATTTCACCACTGATATGCATCCATATAAGAATGCCACAATTTTTCTGTAAAAAGGTAAAGGGGGGGTAGTCAGAAAAGTGATACACTTAAAGTACACCTCTGGCTTAAAATGAAAAGCAAACAAAAAGCCTTTGCTGTTACTAGTTCACAGCAATTCTGTTTAGCCATTAGATGGCCCCAGATGGAGAGATCCGTTTGATACGCTACCTGTGGCATTTCCCATGCACCATCATTTGGATTCAGAAGAGCAGCCAGGGTGTCACTGGAAGTGAGGTTCCAACTGCCAATCTCGTCTGTGCTGTACTGACGTGAGAGGAAGCCAAGCAGTCTCAACTGATCTTCTGGAATCCCATCAGGGTAGCTCTAAGAAAGGGGAGCAGCCTTTGTTAGTAAATAGGTTTCATTAACGACCATGTAATAGGCCGATGCTCTATGGATGAGCAAGTTGGATTTTGAAGAAGCGGGATCAAAAGAGACTTTTGAGTTTGGTGCTGGTGACAAATGGATCATAGAACAGCCAAAAATCCCACTTGTGGCACAAATGACATTAATTCCCCTGTTTTGGACACACTATGCAAAGACCCAGTTTCTTTGAGAAACCTATAATGCTGGGAAAAGAGGAGAAAAGAATGACCAGCAGCAAGGTGGATGGGCTTCATTACAACTTCAAGAAATATGCTACTGAGATACTTCAAAGCCCAGATTGAGGGCAGATCTTCTAGAAAATATGTATTTAGTTGCTAAGAATTGAATGGGGTTTAATTAATCGACATGGTGGGAAAAAGAGCACACGGCTAGAACCGTCTTGACACTTTTTTGGAGGGAGAACCCGGGGGGAGGGGGGGAGGAGAGAAGGACTACAAAAGTAAAGTAGGTGTTTCAAAACATGACCAAGGACAGATCGATGTGTCAATGTTGTCTGCTTAAAGTCTCAATTAAAGTTTGTAGTAAAGAAACGGAGGCAGCTCAGCAAGTGTGCCTTAAGAAACCAACTAATAGATGAGGACTGAGTTTTGCTTGCTCACTTCCCAAGATTCTACACCCTGAGCCCTTTTGTCCTGGTGGCCTATTGCTTAAGAGACAGACCGACTTCTTTCTTCCTTCAAGGCAGAGAGTGGGTGGGAATGAAGCTTTTCTATGTTCTCTTCAAATACGGTGAACCTATTAGCCTAAGCCCATAAACTGCAACCAAGACAGGTAGAGTACGATAATTTTGTTCTCCATTCTGCTATTCGATGCCTCAGTAGACTTTCAAGCACTCTGTTGAAACATACTTCTGCTGTGAATCTTCAACTATTCTTCTCTTGAAACTTATTATTGTAGATATTAAAATAAGAACAGTACTCATTTTATACTGAGTATCATTTCTAAACTGGCTTTAAAATGTTGTTTTAAAATGAATATAGTAGAATTTTGAAAAATTACTTTTTAAATCTTATTGGCTTATTTATTTTTTGCTATATGACTATCTTGATAGCAATTTTAATTTAAAAATTAATTTAAAAATATTCTTTACATTTTCTTCTTAAGCTTAATGTGTCACTACATGTTTCACCACCAAATTCAACACTAGAGACCAGGGTGTCCTGATGGGAAGGGTCAAAAACATCAACACGGGGGCTGTGACCATGCAAAGTCCCAACCCTTCCTTATATGCATCATGTATGCAAGGCATGGAAACATGGGATGAGTGTGTCAACCCAACAACAATGTCAGTTACCATTTCAATTATTGGGACCTCCTCTGAAGACATTCCTGGTATACATCAGGCCCTCCTCAGTCCGTGGGCCACTCACCTTGTCTAACTTCTTTTTAACTATGGCCAAGTAGTCATTTGGGAGGGGCTGTTCAAGCAAAAGACCCAGGTTGGCCTTCACAATTTCATCACTCAGACATGCATCCAACTGCTGGGCACTGTCGTACCGAATTATGAAAAGCGGATCTTCTAGGCTGCTGCTGGTGATGGGAGCAGACCGGCAAGCTGTGGGAAGAATTCACAGGGAAGAAATCATCTCTTTTTGAGCAGATTTTGGGAAAGGAAGACTCCTGAAAGTCACAATTCTTTGGCTCTGTTGCTCCAATTTCCAATTCTGCCAGGTCTCCTCCTGTCTCAGTGTCTCACCTTTCTTCAAGTCACCCAAATGTTTCCTCCTCCTTACTCATGGTTTTCCACCAAATTCCTTTTTTTTTTTGGCTGTCCTTCCCCTGAATTTTAATGTACATGGTAAATAACAACAAACATGCTACAAAAATGATAGATTAACGCTGTAATTGATCACATGATGGTTTGAAAGATTTTTATGATCCAACCGTAGCACCAGCCAAGCCTAGTTACAACTACCTCCCCAATTATTTTTAAGGAAATACCTATATACGGATAAGTGCCCAGGGTGGGTGGGTGGGAAGGAGAATTTTTAAAAAGTCAGAATGGTGGCCACAACTGAATAACAGAAACTCAGTTCCTTCTTGCATGCATTGTGCATGTGATGCACATAAAGGGGGAGGGTTTTGATTGCACAACTGCAGTGACCATCTTGACTTTTTTGTGGATGTCCCTCCTACAGTTCTCCCACTCTTTGAGCCTTTCCAGCTCTCAATCTGTTAAAATCTGTTAATATAATTTCTCTGGCCTCCTCTATCCTTCTCTTTGCCCAGCACAGCAGCTGGTCCTAGCTTTTTCCTCAGGGATATTATCCTCCATATTTCATTTTCCTGCGTCTATTCTGTTCCAGCAACACTGCTTCTGATGTCCTATGAGAACTTCCACAAACATCATTGCAGGAGCACAGCTGAGGGAGAGAGGCTGACTACAGATAAATTTCTACCCATAATATTAGCAAGATGTTAAAAAGCTATCTGTCTTTACAATTTATTATGACTGAGAAAAAAATAGTAATGCTAGCTAAGTATTGAAGAATATGCTGAATGACAAAATGATATGAGTTCACTAAACTATATAACCAGAATATTACTGTACATTTTTATTACTTAGGCTATTCAAGCCCCCTATTTTCCAAGAGAATACTTTTTTAAATTCAGTGCATTTTAATTGCTTATGCATTTATTTTTATATTGTGCTTCCAACTCTCACAGGATTATCTCCCATTCATGTCTGTATCAGAGGTGGTATTCAGCAGGTTCTGACCACTTCTGGAGAACCAGTAGCGGAAATTTTGACTAGTTCGGAGAACCGGTAATTACCACTTCTGACTGGCCCCGCCCCCATCTATTCTCTGCCTCCGGAGTCCCAGCTGATCGTGAGGAAATGGAGATTTTACAGTATCCTTCCCCTGCTATGCCCACCAAGCCATGCCACACCTACAAAGCCATGCCCACAGAACCAGTAGTAAAATTTTTGGAATCCCACCATTGGTCTGTATGTGTTTGTGTATGTACAACAGACAAAGAGGCCAATTTTTTTTCTCCTTACTTTCAGTTGCCCGTTTAGTTCTAGGAGAGGAAGCTGGTTTAGATCCAACCGATTTTAAGAAGAGGATTGTTTTTGTCTTTGGAAAAGCTCTTTGGCTGCTGTATCCATCCATCACCTTTCTGAAGAAGATCGTCCTTTCTTCCTGAGGAACAGAACATCCATTGGGACAACACACATTTTTTTTTTAATGAAGAGAGATAGTTTGGTGTAATGGCTAATGTATCAGGCTAAAAACCTGGAGACTATGAGTTCATGTCCCACCCTCGGCATGAAGCCGGTTGGATTCTCTTTCAGCCTGAGATAACAAAGATTAAATGGTGACCACTTATGTTTCATGGTCGTAGCTGCCATCTTGACTTCAGGGTGCAACCACAGCACGCAAGTTCATCCGCTTCTCCTACCTTGTTAATGGAATCCCAGATAATGTGATTTATGTAGAAAGCAAGAGGCCCAAGGTTTTCAAGGGTTGATTCATCCCAGGAGGCAGGAGATCTGTGTCACATGGAAATAGGTGTTAGATACTGATGATGTATAATATTATTGCACAGGATACAGCTCATAGCCAGCAAAGCAAAAACTAATAATTAGGTAAATGTGCAATTCTGACTCTGAAGTTATTTTGAAAGATCTATTTTTTTTTTGTTTTTTCTCATTTTTTTTTATTGCAAAAGTTTTACAATTACATTTTCACCCCTTTTTTCACCCCCCCACCTCCCTCCCCAAACTTCCCGTCCTCCCTAACCCTCCCTAACCCTCCCCCCCCAGACTTCCCTATTATGTACTCATAACTAATAACACTGATATATATACCTGAACCCATCCCTCCCCCTATATAATTTTCCCTCTTTATCTCTTCACATTAAGATATTTCTAATACATTGTTTTCAAATAAAAGCTATTTGGTACTTTCTAGTTTGGTATTTGTTCTGAACATATTCTATCCACCTTTTCCATTCCCATTCATAAGTCTCTTGTGAACAATCTTTTAAATATGCTGAAATCTTCGCCATCTCTGCAAAACTGGCCATCTTCAAAGTCCATTCCTCGATTGTAGGCAAAGCTTCATTCTTCCAATATTTACCTATCAACAATCTTGCTGCTGTTATCATATGCAATATTAATTTTGTTTCACCCCGTGTGAAACCCTTAACTATACCCAATAAAAACAATTGTGGAGAAAATTGAATTTTTTTCTTCAAAACATTCTGCATGACCCACCATATTTTTATCCAAAAAGCCTTAACTTTCCTACAGGTCCACCAAACATGATAATACGTAGCATCCAAACATTCACATCTCCAACATTTTGGCTGAACATTAGGGTACATACATGACAACTTTTTAGGATCTAAATGCCATCTATAAAACATTTTATAAAAATTTTCCCTCAAATTCTGCGACTGTGTAAATTTAACATTCTGAACCCAAATTTTTTCCCATGTTTCCAACATCACTGGTTCTTCAAAATTTTGTGCCCACTTAATCATGCAATCTTTAACTAATTCCGTTTCTGAATCCCTTTCTAGCAAAACATTATAAAGCCTTTTAATATGCATTGGACCTTTCTCTCTTATATGTCTAACCAATTCTTCCTCATGCAACATAATACCAGTTTTTTGGTCCTCTTTCCATCTCAATTGTAATTGATTATATTGTAACCAGGTTAAATTAATCCCTTCGTCCAACAGTGTCTGCAATGTCTTCAGCTGCCATCTGCCCGCATCTGTAAAAAGAACCTCTTTGTATAAAAACCCCCCGAGTGACATTATATTTGTATTCCACAAAGTATGACCAAGATCCAGCCATAGCGGTATTTTATAATCCCATTTGAGTCGGTGCTTCTTCCAAACTCTCATCAAAGAGTCTCTAAGTATATGACTTTTAAATACTTTATCAACTTTGTCATCATAAAATAGATAAGCATGCCATCCAAATTCAAGATCAAAACTTTCTGCATTCAATATTCCAGCCTTTTTACTTCCAAACCAATCACTTGTTAAAGTTAAAGCTGCTGCATCATAATATAACTGTAGGTTTGGAAGTTTAAGGCCTCCTCTTTCTGGAACATCTTGCATAATTTTCAATTTCACTCTCGGCTTTTTCTCGTTCCAGACAAACTTATTAAGTCCAGTTTGCCAAACTTTCAGTTGTTTATCACTTTTAAGCACCGGAATCATTTGAAACAAAAACAGAAATCTTGGCAAAATGTTCATCTTAACTGCTGCTATTCTTCCAAGTAAAGACAGTTGCAGCTTTTTCCAAGTCTCCATGTCTTTCTGAACCTCTCGCCACAACACCTCATAGTTATTTTGAAACAATTTCATGTTTGATTCTGCAACCTGAACTCCAAGATATTTTACCTTAGGTACAATTTCAAAACCTGCCCTCCTTTCAAGCTCATGTTTGCGATCTTGTGTCATGTTTTTAGCTATCATTTTAGTCTTTTTTGAATTCAGTCTAAAACCTGAAACTCTACCATAGTCTTGTATAATGTCATTCATCAGGATTGTTGATTCCATTGGTTGTGATAGGGTAACCACCAGATCATCTGCAAATGCCTTTATTCTATAATCCTCTTGCCTTATCATTATGCCTTTCAAAATTTTTGAGTCCCGTATTGTATTTAGCAAGACTTCCAATGTTAAAATAAATAAAAGTGGGGACAACGGACATCCCTGTCTTGTTCCTTTTTCAATTTTAAACTCTGTCGTCAAACTTCCATTAATAATAATCTGTGCTTTTTGCTCTTGATAAATTGCTGAGATCGCCTGTATAAATTGGTCCCCAAAGCCCATCTTTTTTAAAGTCTTTAGTAGAAAATTCCAATCCACTCTATCAAAGGCCTTCTCCGCATCCAAAAAAAACAGCACTGCAGAGATCTGTTTATTCTTGTCAAGATATTCCAATAAGTCTATTACTTGCCTTACATTGTCCTTCATATATCTGCCCTCAATAAATCCCGCTTGGTCCGCATGAATCACCTTTTGGATTACTGGCATCAACCTGTTGGCTAATACCTTCGCATAAATTTTATAGTCTGTGTTCAAAAGAGATATTGGTCTGTAGTTCTCTGGTTTTTTAGGACCAACTTGTTCTTTTGGTATCAAAGATATATAAGCAGTTGTCCAAGATGGGGGTATTTTGCCCCCTTGTTGAATATTGCAGAATAAATCTCTAAGTTGTCCCACCATTTCAGCTTGTAAAGTTTTGTAATACACTGCGGTCAAACCATCCGTGCCAGGAGCTTTGGCTGTTTTTAACTGTTTAATTGCTGCTGTTATCTCCTCCTCTGTTATAGGATGATTCATTCTTTCCTTTTGTTGATCAGTAATTTTTGTAACTCTCTTATCCTTTAAATATTTTTCTATAAGTCCATTCTGCACCTTTTCTTTAGCATATAGTTTAGTATAATAATCCACAAAAGCTTCTTTAATTAGTTTTTGTTGAAAGATTTCTTTCCGTCCAATATCAATACTATCAATAGTCCGTATACTTTGTTTTTTCCTCAATGTGTAAGCCAACCATCTGCCCGGTTTGTTAGCGTTGCAAAATGTATTATGCTTCGCGTATTGTAAACTTGTTGCAACTTGTTCCGCCATAAGCATTTGAAATTGGTCTTTCAAAAGTTTTATAGCATTTCGTATTCTTTCATCTGTTGGATTTTTAATGAGTAACTGTTCTTTATTCTTTATTTCCATTTCCAACTCAAATCTTTTCTTTTGTCGAAACAGTCTATGTTTAGAATTCATGTAGATGAGTACCCCTCTCATATAAGCTTTACTTGCATCCCAAACAATTTCAATTGGGGTACCTTTATTCAAATTTATTTCAAAAAATTCTTTCAAATGCTTTTTAAGTTCTATTGTATTTTTTTCATATCTGAACAAGTTCTCATTTAATCTCCAAGAACGTCTCTCAACCTTATCCATCTCAATTTCTATCCATACAGGGCTATGGTCAGTCAGAGTTCTTGGAAAAATCTTTGTTCTTTTTGTCTTAACAAGTAGATCATTTGACAACAGGATAAAATCAATCCTAGAAAAAGATCTATGTCTATCCGAGAAAAAAGTGTAGTCCAATTCATTTGGATTATGTATTCTCCAAACATCTTTTAATTCCATATCTTCTTTCATATCAAAAAAAGTCTGTGGTAGTCTAATTCTAGACTTTGCCAAGCTCTTTTTATCTAGTTTAGAATCAATTACTCCATTCCAGTCTCCCATAATTAAAATAGATCTATAGTCCCATTGCAATATTTTAGTATGTAACATCTTATAAAAATAATCCTGTTGTTGGTTGGGAGCATAGATTCCAATCAAAAGAATTTGACCATTTGCTGTGAGCAATTCAATTGCTACAAACCTACCATCTTGATCTGCTTCTATAACTTTCGCTGTTAGTTTTTTATTTACATAAATAACCACACCATTCTTTTTCTGCGAAGTTGAAGATATATAATGTGCTCCTAGTTTTGAGTTTATCAAATATTTTTGATCTTGAGTTGTGATATGCGTTTCTTGTAAACATATTATATCATTATTAAATTGTTTCAAATATGTAAATAATTTCTTCCTTTTCTGTGCTGAATTCAACCCATTGACATTCCAAGATAGACACTTAAAGGTCATCAGCCTCTTTCTGGAGCACAGAGCAAAATATTTGAAGTTCATCCGAGAGCTTCGATCTCGCTCCTCCCATAGCTCCACTCTCTTGTACGGTACTCTTAACTGCCTTCTTGTCTTGTCTTTCCTGTTGTTGTTGTTGCTGTTGTTTAAGTAGCTTGGATTGGGCTCTAGTTATACGTTGATCTTTAACTTCTGTCAACTGAATCAAATCCAAAATTGGAGAAGAATCCAACAAGGGCTCACTCAGAAAACCTCCTTCTGCACCTTGCACGTTTTCTAATTCCTGCTTAGACTGTTCTTTCAATTGCCTCTCTTCACTCTCCTTAATCTCCAAAACTGTAGATGTACGTGGAGATGGTGTTCTTTCCTTAAGAATAGTACTGTAAAAGTGTTGTGCCTTCTCCACGGTATTCAACCGATATCCTTCTCCCTTATATCTAAAAATTATCCCAGCTGGTGCGTCCCACCGGAAGGGTATCTGTAAATTTTTCAATTCCTTAACAAGAAAACCAAATTCTTTTCTAGCTTTCAGCATTTTGGGAGGTAATTCTTTAAAAATTTCAAGTCGTGAGCCCCCCACTTGTACAGAAGTGTGAAAAGATTTTTGCAGGATATCATTTCTAATTTCTCTCTCAGTAAAGTATATGACCACATCTCTAGGCAATTGTCTTTGTCTGGCCACCCAAGAGTTCACTCTGTAAATTTTATCTATTTTATGAAATACCAAATCAGGATTAGCTTGTAAAATCTTAGCCAAGGCTTCAGAGCAAACCTGTCTCAAGTCCTGTCTCTCCTCCTCTCGAATTCCCCGAAGCCGTATGGCAAATTCCATCGCCCGGAATTGTATCATAACAATCTCATCTTCAATTCTCTGCATTTTATTGTCAACTTCATCAATTTTATAATCATTGTCTTTCATCTTAACATTAACTTCTGATTTGAATTCTTCAACTTTAAAATCAACTTTCCCAATAAATTCTGCCAGGCCAGACGCCACTTCTGATATTTTTTTGGTCACCTTATTTTGATTCTGTTTCACCATGTCTTTAACTTCATTAATTTCCTGCATAAATTCCTGATGTGATTTTTGAAGTTTATCATCTATCCCCTGTTGAGATTTTTGAAATTTGTCATCCAGAGTTTTAGAAATAAATTCTTTTAAATCTCCCACATCAAATTCTTTTTTCTGGGTTTGTAGCTGTTGAGCAGGGGGAAGTTGCGTTTGATGTTTGTGTGTGGGGGATCCCCCCCCCTAATGCCTTCCCTTCCTGCTTCTTTGAAGCCATCCTGGCTCGTGATCTAGTTTTTCTAAAGAGGGAAGTTCCTTTTCCTTTCCCTCCTGCACAAAGACTTCTAAAAAAGTCCCCCAGATTTAATCAAACAAGGGTTAAAATAAAGCAAAGTCCAATATTGAAAAGGGAAAAAATTTCCCAGTTATTTCTCTTATAACAAGCAAAGCAGCTTAGTAGCAACTTGGAAACTTTGTAGCAAAACAAAGTAACTTCACCAATCCACACTCGCTGGCTCGTTAACTCTGAAGCTAGGCGCCATGTTTTTTCAAAGCACTTTCACTCATTCGCATTTTCTCAGATTGAAAAGTCAACAAAGTGCTAATACTTGCGTTTCCAAATTTCAGGATTCAGGTAGTTTCGCTGTTTATTAAAACTGGTTCTTGCGCTTTAAGTTTCCTGCAGCCGGCTTGTTCTGCAGAAGCAGAATCGTCCCACGCCGCCCGGAGTCTCAGCAGGTTGGAAGGGAGCCGCGCCTGTTTCCTCCCCAGAAACGATTCCCTGGGGGGTTACAGGGGCTCGACCTGTGCCCTGCTATCTCTCCTCCAACAATCCTCAGGATTTTGAAGTTTTCGAGCCGCTTCTCGATCGCGAAGCAGCTCTACAGGCGGCGGGGCTGGCGGAGCTTCAAAGAGCGCCGCCGTCGCCGAAGACAAGGAAACCGGAAGTCGAAAGATCTATTTTTTAACATTTTGTAATTTGGAGAAGTATATAAAAATAAACTTTGAGCTATGCTCCCTTCCCATTGACTCAATGGTACTCCTAATTATCATCTTTGTGTGTCCCTGTAATTAATTACTAAAGTAGTAATTAACTTTAGTACAGTCTTTGACCAGCATAACCCCATATTGATAAATACATATACACTTAGTTGGTAACTAAGCAGAACTTCTATTCATTACTGTTTTCCATATGCCTTTCTATCCACTCAAAGGCTAACCAACGTTTGGTGTCCACTATGGGGTGTTCCCACAATATATTTTGTGTACCTGAGCATGGGTGGGGTGCTCTGCAAACCTGCAGAATTCCAAAGGGCTATTTTTTTTTCCTTTTCTTTTCTTTTTGTCTTTGTGTTAGTGTTGACTCTTAGTGACTGCCAAGACGAGTCCCTGCAGGTTCTTTGGAAGATTTCAGAAGTGGTTTGCCATTGCCTCCCTCGTGGGACTGAGAGAGAGTGTTGTGGACAAAGGTTGCCCTGCTAGTTTTGTGTTCAGGGGAGAATAGAATTCTGGGTCACCGGGGATGCCTTAACCTGACTTTCAAAGGGCTAATATCCCCTCGTCTCTATGGAGATTGCCAATTAGACAAAATAAGAAGAAAACAGAACAGAACAGAATAACAGAGTTGGAGGGGACGTAGGTAGTCTTCTAGTCGAACCCCTTGCTGAAGCAGGAGACCTTATCCTAATCCAGTCAAGGGGCTGTTCTGTCTCTTCTTAAAAGCCTCCAGTGATGGAGCATCCACAACAGGCAAGCTGGATAATTGTTCACACTGTTAGGAAAGTTCTCCTTAGTTCTAAGTTCTCTCCTTGATTACTTTCCATCCTTTGCTCCTTGTCTTGCCTTCAAGTGCTCTGGAAAATAGGTTGGCCCTCTCTTCTTTCTGGCAGCCCCTCAAATATTGTAACACTGCTATGTCTCCCGTAGTCCTTCTTTTCATTAGACTAGACATATCCAATTCCTGCAACCGTTCTTCATATATTTTAGCCTCCTGCCCCTTAATCATCTTTGTTGTTTTTCTCTGCACTCTTTCGGGAGTCTCAACATCTTTTCTATAATAGTGACCAAACTGGACGCGATATTCCAAATGTGGTCTTACTAAGGCTTTATAAAGAGGTACTAACATTTCACGTAATCTTGATTCTATCTCTCTGTTAATACGACCTAGGATTGCATTGGCTTTTCTGGCTGCTGCCACACACTGCTGGCTCATATTTAAGTGATTGTGAGAATTTCCTGTTTGTGTGATAAAAAATGGATTTTTTTTTCTATTTTTATTTTATTCAAAAAAAGTTAAAATATAAAACTTCAAAAAATGTAAGTGAAACAAAAAAAAATCACAAAACATTAAAAAGGTACATTAAAAAACTAACACATATTCATTAATATGTGTATAAAAATTGAATTCTTGTATTAAAATTGGAGGGAATGTTGCATGTCCCCCTCCCCCTTTTTTAACTGTAGTTTTAAAACCGTCATTTTTCATTCTTAAAGAACTCTCACTCACCCATATAAGGTGTTCCCACTGGCCAGGAGCATCCTGAGGGCTGTAATCTGAGCAGCTGTGAGATCTGGACACTCTTTCAAATTCTCCAGGATTGCAGGGTCAGAGTCTGTGATGGTGGATGGCTTCATGTCACACACAAAGACTCCCAGCTTTTGGAGCTGCTCTTTGCTGAGTGAGGTATTTTTTACACCCTTATAAAACAGAGATCGAGCTTAATATTGGATCCAGGAGTTTTGCCTGGCTCAGGGCAGCCAGAATTTAGCACTTATCTTTCAACACCTGATCAATCCTTAACCTGCATTTGGATGAATGCCAAGTTGGGAGCGATACTTGCTGAGTACAAAGCAATGCTTTGAGTCAAGAGGAGTGTAATGTTTGAGTTATTTCTTTTTTGGGTAGGATTTCCCATGTGGCCAGTGGGTCGTATACCAGAAGCATTAAAATCGAAGACCAGGATTAGCATGAACAAGTGGAATTCTGAGTCAATCAGGCAAGGGATTGATTGGATCCAACCACCCTTTCATTTTTCTCTGTTTCTCTGATCTACCATCTTCTGGAGGAATTGTAGAGCCTTAGAATATTCACAGAGGCCAATCAGAACCTGTTGCATCCAAATCTGGAGTGTAAGGCAGGGGTTAGAGTTAGGGTGGCCGTGGCCGTGGCTCACGACTGGGCTGTGAACCGTTTGGCTGTGTGCCGCAGAAGTGGCAGGCAAGTGCATGCATGCGCACATCCCCACTTGTGCAAGCAGCAGGCGAGTGCTTGTGCTCCATTTGTACGAATGGCAGGCACATGTGCAAATGGAGCTGCCTGCGCACTTGTGCTTGCCAGCCACTCATGCAGAACCATCCCCTCCCACTGCTGGTCCGTAAAGCCAGAAAGATTAGGGAAGTCTGCTGTAAGGGATGTCATGTGCCTGGAAAAATGTCCATCTAGATCTAAAACTGACTTTCACTCCTCCTCAAAAACACTATTTTTAAAGAGACAATTAGAAGAAGGACTTCTTATAATCCCAAATGCTGAAGATTTACTCAGGATAAAAAGAGAAACATTTGCAGAATAAGAGAGCTTCTATGGCAGAGGTTCCAAACTTTTTTGACAATATATCCTTCTCAGTAAAAATATTTTAAGCATGCATCCCCGCTTATATGCATATAGTGTACATATGTACTATTATATTAAAATATGTACATTATAAAACATATCCCCAAAATGAAACTAGAAAAGGCAGAGATAAATAAATATAAATCAGTATTGTAACCTATCTTCTCACATCTCAATGAATCATCTTGTGCATCTCTTGAGATGTGCACACCCCAGTTTGGAGAGCCTGCTCTGTAGAACACCAAAGTCAGCCAGGAAAAGTGAAGGAGGGAGAGAGAGTCATCACTCACAAAACAACGCAATGCATTCTCCAAAAGTCTGGTCCGCTGGGATGATCCATTGGCCAATAAACTTAAGTTCCCTTGAGAAGCCAAAATGTGGAACATTTCACAGCTTTGATGTTCTACTTTACTAATGCTGGAAAAAAACAGAACTGTCATCATTTAAGATGCAAGAAAAATTGGTTTATTACCCCTCCCCTCCATCGCTAGACTTGGAGTAAATGTGTAAATATTTCATATCATGTCATTAAGATCATTGTTGCTCCTGGGACTCATCTTTTGGACAGTTGTTGGGGAAAGTTAAAAGAAAAGCTTTAAAAGCTGGCTTGAAAGGGGCAAAAAAGCCCCTTCCTTCTGCTGGAAAGCGCACTTCAGAACTACTCACGGGAAAAAAAGCAGAACGTCTGCTGGGTAGCTTCTGAGGTTTGTGGTCAGGTTGCTTTTGATGAGAAGTCTGGCCATGCAGGAGAGCTGATGGGAAGAAAATAAGACATTGCTGTCACAATAAGCAAAAAAAGAATTGTATATTTATCACTGAAGGTAGATAAACTTCCCAACCATGTGGCCACCTGCATGGTTGCACTTCAGCCCATCTAATCTCCATCAGCATGATCAAAATCCAGGTGGGCAGACAGAAGGTGTCCCCAACCTTTTGGACCTCAGGGACCACCAAGTTCATAATTTTAAATTTTGCGGACCACTAATACGAATCCAGCGCGCCGTTGGACTTCCAGTGACGGGATGGGGTCCTTCAGGCACTCTCCCTCCTCTCTTTCTCTCTCATTCTCTTTCTCTCTCCCACCCCCCTCTACCACTCTTTCTCTCTCATTCTATCTCTCTCCCCCACTTTCTCTATTCTCTCTCATTCTGATTCTTCTCTCTTTCATTTTGTCTCTCTCTCTCTCTCTCATTCTCTCTCATTCTCTCTTTCATTATGTCTCTTTCTGTCTCTTATTCTCTCATTCTCTCTCTCTCTCACTCTCTCTGATTCTCTGTCTCTTTCTCTCTCTCTCTCATTCTCCCTCTCGTTCTCTTTCATTCTGTCTCTTTCTCTCTCTGTCTCATTCTGATTCTCTCTCTCTCTGTCTCTCATTCTCTCTCTCTCTTTCATTCTCTCTCTGATTCTCTCTCTCTCTCTCATCTCGTGGGCCAGCCAGTGTCTTGGGGCTGAGAGGAAGTCAAGCATCTCCCTGAGAGACCGAGGTGCCGGAGCACCAACAAGGGCCGGAAGAAGTGTGGGAGCGAAGCACTACTTGAACTTGCGCAGCATGAGCATTCGCCTCGGTATAATTGCGCCGGCCGGTGGCGCAAAGCAGCCCTCGTCTCCTGCTGCTTGGGACTCGGAGCGGTAAACAGCGACTGGTTACCACACTACAGCAGAGAGAAGAAGCCACATTTTGCTCTCTCTGCTGTAGTGTGGCATCAGTATTCCGCCTTGGTATATTTGCAGGGGAATACACATTTATTTATTTATTTATTTTATATAAATTTATTTTATTTATTTATTTTATTTTACTACATATGCTGTAGTTCGGCCCTCCTCTTCTGCCGCTTGGGACTTGGAGCGGTAAACAGCGTCTGGTCTGGGAAGCAGCCAGATTTTGCTCTCCATTGCGGATGCCAGATTGGCCGCTGCAAGCTCTCATCTCTCGAGGAGCCCGTTTCCTGTGCCGCTTCAGGGACGCCATTTACTTCTCCAAGTCCCAAGCAGCAGGAGACGAGGGCTGCCTTGCGCCACCAGTTGGCACAAATATACCAAGGCGGAATGCTGTTGCCGCACAAATGAAAGTAGTGCTTCACTCCCGCAGCTTCCAGCCATCGCTTCTGCCCGCTTGTGCCGCCCCCTCCCCCACTGCCGCAACAGCGCCATTATTTCATTCCAGACGGAGAGGTCTGCGCTCCTTTTTCTGTATTGCACCACCTGCAAAGTTGCACATTGCACGTGCCACCCCAGGGCAGAGATTTCCAGGCCCACCACGGCCAGTCCCATATTCCAGAGCTGTAGTAGTCTCATTCACAGGACTGGCCTGTTGGTCATTCCGGAGCAGCTCCTCCACCCAGGTGCACCGGCCTGCCAGGGAGTAGGCAGCTCCCTGGCAGGCCGGTGCACCCAGGTGGAGGAGCTGCTTTGGGATGACCAACCGGCCAGTACTGTGACTACTACAGTCCCACCCAGAGGCCTTGCAGAAGGAGAGATGTAGGCCTGAAAGGCAGCTCAACCTCCCTCCCTCCCCCCCCGCAAGCAGCCACTTGGCTGAGCGCAACAAGCTCTTGGTCTCACCTTCCAGTTCCAATTTGTGTGGCTCGCACCGCTCTACTCAAGGTGAGGTTTGCGCTCGGCCTTAAGAGTGGGGACTGGTGTGTGGGAGGGGTGATGTGGGTGGTGCAGCCGTGTGTTCCCATGCGCGGGCCAGATTAATTGCTCTCAGGCCATATCTGGCCCAGGGGCCATAGCTTGAGGATGAATACAATATAAAAAATGCAAAAATACGAAACTTTTCCACGGACCACCAAATTTTTTTCGCAGACCACCAGTGGTTCACGGACCACCAGTTGGTGACCACTGTCTTAGGGGATCTTCTGAAGAGTTCAGGGGAATTGGATGGCTAAATGAGTGAGCTCAAACACCCAGAAGTTACATGGCTGGAAAAGACTAGA
The DNA here is from genome assembly GCF_059756535.1 of Pantherophis guttatus. NCBI lineage: Eukaryota > Metazoa > Chordata > Lepidosauria > Squamata > Colubridae > Pantherophis > Pantherophis guttatus. Next base: position 406,112 of record NC_142076.1, read on the forward strand.
ATCAGAATTGTAACCAGATTTTGGGGGAAACTATGGCTTGCTAATTTTTTAACTTAATGCTAAGCAGAACAATTAAAAGTCATCGTTATTAATCATGTGTATTATGGTTCCAATTCACTCCAAGAATGGGTATCCCTGGTGTGTTATTCAGACAGAAAACCCACAGGCTCATGGCTTATCAAGAAGAAAAGAGAGTTGGAGCTGTTTTTCTGCTATAAGAAAGATGTTATGTAGAATGAAATTACCTCTTCTAAATAATCCTGAAATAAACAGGTGGCTTAATGGTTTCACCTGCTTTAGGAAGTAGCAAACCACAAGAAATTAATTACCCAGCTATCCTTTAATATCCAGTCAGCCAATGTCAGGCTTGTCCCAGCCAATTCTGGACGTGTTATAAGCAAATGTTCTAAGGCAAAGGTCTTGAGAGGTCAGTTTTATGGCAAATACTAGAAAAGCCATTAATGAAAAAAGCTAGTTTATAGATGATGGCTGGATATATCATAAGTGAAATTCAAATGTTATCCTGTTTCATAGCAATCTGCCAGGCCCCCGTTTTGGGCAGGAACAGGGCCCCTCCCCTTTTTCTTGCCGCTGACATGCCAGAATCAGGCTCTTGGCTTCTGCCCCACTGTGTGCAGCCCTTGTCCTCTTTCTACCTTGAACCTGGGTTTGACCTGAACCTGGTCCAAGAGATCTCCTCACCTGTTCTTCACTCAAATTGGCCTTTTGACGTCTCACTTCTTGAACTAAGGAGAAGAGCTGCCCAGGCATCAGTTTACTAGCCGCATCACACTGAAAGCCTTGCAAGATGAATGGAGAAAGCCTGAAAGCCACAGAGAGACATTGACTGGTCAATCATGTCTTAGAGGATAATTATACCAGATTTCAATAAATCAAGAGAGACTTTTTCTCTCACAAAAGAAATGGATGATCAGATGTGGAGGGGAAGGGGAGGCTGTCAAAAAAGCAAAGATGGTAGCCAAGAATCTACAGAATTATCAAAATTCTGTCTCTGCTATAGAGGCATTGTAAATGATGCAAAAGCTGCTGAGAGTCATTTGGCTGAGAAATCAAATAAATATATAAAATTTTAAATGGGACAAACATTTGATCACAGTCACAGCTACCATCTTGACTTTTCTGAGCCCCTTTGTAGAAGCTCATGTTAAATATGTCAAGTACAAGCAGTCCTTGCATTACAATCATTGGTTTAATGACTGTTTGCTTAACAACCGCAAAATTGGGCATGTCTACTTAACTACCACATTGCTCAACAACAGAAGTTCTGGTCACAACCATGGTGGTAAACTGAGGGCTACTTTATTTATTTATTTATTTATTTGTTTGTTTATTTGTTTGTTTATTGGTTCGATTTATATGCCGCCCTTCTCCGGAGACTCAGGGCGGCTTACAATGCATTAAGCAATAGCCTTCACACTTTTGTATATACCTGCTTAGTAGGGCTTTCGCCCCCCCCCCCCAAAAGCGGTGTTCTTTTTTATACAAAGTCAGCTTATTGCCCCCACAATCCGGGTCCTCATTTTACCTACCTCAAAAGGATGGAAGGCTGAGTCAACCTTGAGCCTGGTAAGATTTGAACTTGCAGTAATTGCAGGCAGCTGGTGCTACTTAACAGCGCTTTAGTCTGCTGCGCCACCAAGGCTCTTAGACAGAAGCTCAAGTTGAAATGTTAAAAGCTTGACAGGTTTCCCAGGAACGTAACACATGCTTTGCTTAAAAATAAAATTATTGCTATATGTATGTGCAACACACTCAACCCATTTTTGCATGTTCAGAATAAACTAACCAAATAGGCACTTAAGCTCAAACCCTAGGTATGTTGGGAAGAAGCAAGCTGGTTAAGCATGATTGTGTCATCATTCCCCACACAGTATATAACTGAAATATCCTACACTATTTGAAGGGATAAATAAATGCCATCTGTAACTGCTCTATCTTGTTTTTCTCCTCCCTTACTCACTCTACTATCATGATCCCAGAACTCACATTGTGTAGTTCTCAATTCTGGCAAAGAGATCTCCAAACATGACTGCTGCCTGGAATGAGAAGAGCACATCAGAAGCAAGAAATGCCAGAGTCTGCCCTGGTTCAGTCAGCAAATATGTCCAGAGCCATACCTGTTGTGGAGACCACGGTTTCTCATTGATTTTGTGGAGATCTAGAATCTGGCCTCCAGACACCAGCAGTGAATTGGGAACAAATTCAATTAAATCATCTGGAACATTATTTAAGATGTCATCAAGAGAGGAGGAGTTTGAAAGGATCTGCAAATAGCCCAAAGAAAGTCAGACAAACTGCTCCAACCGGCAGGTTTTAAAAGGTGCATGCATGCAGAATATCTGTTTAAAAGGGGGGAGGGGGGGCAAACCCTGATAGAGCTGATTGATTTCCCTAACTGAAGTTACATTCCATACATGCTTCCTTACCGCAATCAGAAGGAGGGTGTTGGATTTCACAGCCAGCCAAAGTGGTTAATTGGAGAATGTGATTTATGACATGGCCAGGGAGGAGGGGAGAGACAGGGTCGTAGGGATTAATAAACCTAAGTGGGATTAGTTCTAACTGCATCCGAATTGCCGAAATGGTGCTCCTAATAAATGACTGTATTTCTTTTGAAGTTTGGCTCCTGGCTCATGAATTAATTAGGGCATCTTTTGGAAACTTCGCAGTTGTTTTCAAATGCACTGCGCGCATGCGAAGTGCAAATCGGTTGTTACTCCAGTTGAATCCCACCACGAGTCCAACCCCCTGCTCAAGCAGAAGTTCTTATACCATCCTGGACAAACGACTGTCCAATCTTTTCTTGAAAACCTCTAGTAATGGAGCATTTACAACTCTAGGAGGCAAGCAGTTCCACTGACCCTGTCAGGAATGCCTACTTAACTCCAGATTGAATCACCCTCTGACAAGCTTCCACCCATTGCTTCTTGTCCTACCCACAGGTGCTGTGGAGAATAAATGATGCTCTCTTCCCTGTGGCGGCCTTTAAGTATTAGAAGACAGCTATTGTGTCACCCCTAACCCTTCTTGTCATTAGGCTAAACATTAGGCTGGTTCCCTTAGCTGTTCATGATTTAGTTTACAGACCCCTTATCATTTTTGTTGTTCTCTGAATTCTTTCTAGGACCTCAGCATCTTTTTGAAATGTGGTGACCAGAACAAGACAAGGTATTCAAAGTACAGTCTCACCAGTGCAGTATAAAGAAGTACTACCACTTTTCATGATCTTGATGCTATTCCTCTATTGATGCAGCCTAGGACTGCATTGGTTTTTTTGGCAGTTGCGGTAGATTATTGACTCACTCTTGAGTGGTGATCCAACAGAGCCTTACAGATCTCTCTCACAATTACTGCTGTTGAGCCAGGTACTGCTTATTTTATACCTATCTATTTGGTTTTTTCTGCCTAAGGACCTTCCTTTTCTAACCACTGTACTGCATCTTGTTGGATAGGGCCCATTGTTCAAGTCTGTCAAGATCCTTCTGAAACTTGAGTCTATCTTCCAAAAGACTGGCAATTCTCCTCAGCTTGGTGTCGTCTACAAATTTGATGAGTTCCCCTTCTGTTCCCTCATCTACATCATTTATGAATATATTGAAAAGTATTGGGCTTAAGACAGAACCTTGAGGTATCCCATTGGGTGTTTCCCTCCATGTAGATGTAGCTCCATTGAGGACTAAATGCTTGAGTGCAGTTGATCAGCCAATTAGAATCCATCTGGTGGTGAAGCTGTCTATCCCATTGTTCTATCTTACCAAGAAGTAGGTTGTGGTCTACTTTATCAAATGCGTTACTTAATACATTTGTATGCTTATTTACAATTAAGGAATTTTATAATTCAGAGGTTGCTTTTGGGAGAGCTGTTCTAATAATTGTACATTATTATATAATGTACAATTATATAATAATATAATTATATTATATTATTATTATAATTGTTATAATAATTGTACAAAATAAATAAATCAGAAACTTAATGACAAATTTCAATATCTATTCCCAATCCAGCTGGAAGGCAGGGAAGCTGTAGGGTTGTAAATCTCTACATACCACTACAACTTCCTTCATCAGCAGCTGACAGAAGCAAGAAAGCAGCAGCCCCAAGACTGGCCAACTTTGTCTCTGAGATACCTACAACAAGGGCAAGAGCCAAAGGAGGGGCTCCCCCTTTCACTGTTGGTCTCCAACCAGGGGCTAAAGAGCTAACTGCCAGGGAGGCTTTAATCAGCCTTCCTGCAGTGAGAGAGGATTGGGCTGGATGCTGCAAAGACCTTCCAACTCTCATATTCTTTAATTTACAGCAGATGCAGCTTGTTGAAACTTGTTGATTCATTCATTTATCTCAGCAACCCTAAAGGGACCCATCCTTTTCCCAACATTTCTTATAATCACTTTTCTCCTCTTACCTTGCTGACAAAGGCCTTCTTCACATGATCAGGACTTTTTCTGAAAGCTCTCTGAAAGCTCATATTCTTGGCCAGCTTAACTACGAAACTGGCTGCCATGGTGTCAAAACTGTTACCTGGCAAGCCTTCTGCCAGGGTACCAAGATGCTCAAATTTCTCAGCTGTGTCTAGCTGCAGGAAGAATGAGGCAGATGGTCAAGGCATAATTCTCCTCTGGCAGCATTTGCCTAGATTTGAGGGGGTGGAAGTCAAATGCCTTCTATTGGTGTCAACCACTCTACCCATACCCAACCTCTTCCTCTGATCCCCTCTGTCCATCGCCCTGAAAGAAGAGGAGATTCCAGGAGATTGATCAGGGGTGAAATTCAGCCGGTTCTATCCAGCTCGGGTGAACCGGTAGCGGCGGCTGCAGGAGGCTCCGGCCACTCCCACGGACGTCATGACATCGCTTTTTTGCAATGATTTTAAGCCTCTACGCCTGCGCAGACAGGTGGCAAGCACGGCACGTGCACATTTGCAAACTGGTAGGGAAGGTAAGTGAATTTCACCCCTGGACTAATTGTTTCCCTTGCTACTTTGCCTCTTTCAGAATGTTCTTTCTCTGGTTGGGGAGACGAGAAGTAGGACTACACAGCCCTGCCAGTTTGGTTAACAATACCAGACCCGACACCAGTCCATTTTCAATGGAAATCTATTGGGAAAGAAGATTTATTTTATTTATTTTTAGGTTCGCCTGATCCGCCAGTTGCGGCCCTTTCTTGATCGGGATTCCCTGTGCACAATCACTCATGCCCTCGTCACCTCTCGCCTGGACTACTGCAATGCTCTCTACATGGGGCTCCCCTTGAAGAGCACCCGGAGGCTCCAACTGGTCCAGAATGCGGCCGCGCAGGTAGTCATGGGAGCCGCATGGCGCTCCCATACAACACCTCTCCTGCGTGAGCTGCACTGGCTCCCAGTGGTCTTCCACGTGCGCTTCAAGGTGTTGGTTATCACCTTTAAAGTGCTCCATGGCATAGGACCTAGTTATCTTCGAGACCGCCTGCTGCTACCGACGGCCTCCCATCGACCTGTGCACTCCCACAGAGAGGGCCTCCTTGGGGTGCCATCAGCCAAACAATGTAGGCTGGTGACCCCCAGGGGAAGGGCCTTCTCTGTGGGGGCACCTACCCTCTGGAATCAGCTGCCCCCAGCGATAAGGAGAATCCAAGACCTCGGTGCCTTCCGCCGTGCCCTTAAAACCTTCTTCTTCCAGCAAGCCGGGCTGGCCTAACACTTTTTAAAATGTTTTTAATTGTTTGTTATTGTTTTTAATCATGGGGCCAAATTTATATACATATATCTTTTTAATTGTATTTTAATGTTTGTAGTTTATGTTTTTATTTGGCTGTTCACCGCCCTGGGTCCTCAGGGAGAAGGGCGGTATACAAATTTAAAAATAAAATAAAAATAAAATAAATAAAATACACAGGTGGCCTCTTTTTGCCAGTTCAACTACCGAAGACATTTTCCTACATTTTTTCCTTTCCCAGCATTAGTTTCAAGCTCCATAGGTGCCAGCTCAAACCATTATAGAGAAGATCTATAATTTTGTAATCCATAATGGTACATAAAAAGCAGGGCTCCACAGGGGAATTTAAAAAGTCAAGATCGTAACTGTAACTGCAATTTTGACTTTTTAAAACTTTCCTGTGGGTGCTCTAGCAGGGCATGCATTAATGGGAGATTGAGGGTGATGGCAGACAAGAAACTATTCCAGGGACAGGAAGGGAAAACATGATTGAGGTTTGTAAATCTGCAGTGAGCTGGAATTCTCTCTCCATTATGATTTTTCTTCAAAAACTAAAATTAAAAAATCTATCTTCTTGTATCATAATTACAGCAGTTGAAAACTGTTGACACACACTGATATTAACAGATCAGAAATGGGAAGTCACAAGATTTACCTTGTAATTGAGCAGGATCTTGTTTACCAGAATCTGGGATTGTCTTCTGTTCCAGCCCTTGACCTGGCCGAGTGATTCCAAAACCTTGTGATCTACTAGATCTTGTGCTGTTAGATTTGAAATCTGACCCGTTGTGAGCCCCATTGCTTGCTGCCCCAAAGCTATCAAGGTTTGTTTATCAAATGTCTTGACTTGAGCCACAAGCATATGAGCAAGCTAGAAAAGAAAAGATGGAAGTTATGTAAAGTTGAGATATCTGAAATACCAAATTGATTTGGAGAAAATTCCATGACAACATTTGATTTGTTTGTGTATATATTTGTTCAAAGGCTCTGACCTTAGAAACTTTGGTACAACTTCCAAATCGTCATTTAATTCTGATGTTGACTTTGCCAATGGGCAAATGGTTTCCTTGAAAATTTTGACTTACTATCTTACTACGATGTGACATCTTTTGAACAATTACAGGCCTAGAGTTCCGCATGGCTTCCTCTTAACCACAGGACAAGCATGCCCTGGGAGCCACTTTTGTATGGTATATCCTCCTGGTATGCATTTGAGTGAGTGAGTGATGGAATTGATGTGCCATCCGTCTCATCCAAAGACATTGCCTTGCTTTCAATCCTAGTCCACAACTGAGGAAGCAGAATGCTGTCTTGACCAGCTCTACATTTTAAACAGACTTCCCTTTTCTCTCAACACAATTTTTGTCATGGACATGCACAAAGATGCATTATCAATGATGTGGTTGATGAAAATAAACGGGCTGACAATAAACGGGCAGGAGAGCGAATTCCGGCTCTCCAGCACCCCTCCTCCTTGTAAACGTTCAAAAACCACTGTTTGATGAAAAGCGAGGCATGAGAGCAGATTCCGGCTCTCCCAGCGCCTCCACTTCCGAAATCTGCATGACAACCACCAGAGGGAGCAAGACACAGGAGCCATGAGCCCAGCAATGCCGCCACTCAAAAAGCCTCCCCTCACCGCAGCGGTACTACTAGGGGCACGAGGGCGCGATTAAAGACCTCCTAGTGCCACACAGACCAAAGAAACACAGAGTATGTCCCTCCAGCCGGACATTAACTCCGGAGCCACTTCTCCCTCTGGGGAAAAAACACACACACACAGGTGGTGGCAGTTGTACAGCTCATACACCAGCGACTAGGTGGGTAGGATTCCAGGGGCCAGCACCTCGGAGGATCCCCATTCTTGGCTTGACCCTGGATATGCTGCTTACCTATGTTGTTCTCTTCAGGATGGTGGTGGTCAGTCCAGGCTTGCCAGAGTAGACCAGCTCACTCACCCACAGCATGCTGGCCTCTCCAGATTCCAAAATTGTCCCAAAACTAAGACTCCAAGCAAAAAAAAAATCCTATTGTCCTAGACTTGAGAAGTAAAACAATTCAATAGACGTCTTTCTTGGCTGACTGAGTTGAAAAACGGAAGCTCAGCCAGGCAAGAGAGGTGTGGCCAAGAAAATTCTATCAACCCAGTCTCTGGCAATAGATTTGAGTTAACCCTTGCTTGGAGACTCCAAGCAGCACGCTGGAGAATACCACATTTCGATTCTTACTATGTTACAGAGCCCGATTACGACATCGTACATGCGAACAAGTTAACTTCACTACTAACGTGGGCAGCCTCCTGCCCACACCCTCTTATCTTTCTTGGTGACCTCAATCTACCTCTTATTAATTGGACCTTAAACGAATGTACAACTGAACCCATACATGCAACTCTGTTGTTACTAATCTGGGACTGGATCAACTAGTAACTAACAACACTAGACTCAACAATTGCCTTGATCTCATCTTCTGCAACAGTTTAAACTCAATTTATGGACTACAAATAAAAGAACCCTTTTCCAACAGTGACCACGGCATGATTGACTGATCAATTTACGTTGATATTGACGTTGATGATGATTACAAAAATCATCATAATGATGGGATCCCCAATTATAACTTTAAAAAAGCCAACTATGACCTCATAAACACCAACCTCTCATCTCTTGATTGGCAAATTCTATTCACTGACTGTAATACTGCCGAAGACCATTATAACATTTTTTTGCTCAAAGTCAAAAGAGTCATTAAACTATACGTAGCACTAATAACCCCCAAAACTGGAAAAAACAAAAAGGAATCTCCAATCCAAAAAAAAAATCTCTTTGGTGGAAAAACAAAACTGGCTATGTAGCTAACTTTAAAAGCCACTACAAAAACTTATGCCACCAGATAAAGACTGAATGCACCAATTATCACATCAAACAAGAGGAAAATCTTCTGTGCAGAAAATCTACCCGTGCCGTCTATAATTTTGTAAACAACAAACTTAAAGACTCAAGAGCCCTGGTAGCGCAGCAGACTAAAGCACTGTTATTAACATCAGCTGCCTCCAATTACTGCAAGTTCAAATCTCACCAGGCTCAAGGTTGACTGAGCCTTCCATCCTTTCTAAGGTAGGTAAAATGAGGACCCAGATTGTGGGGGCAATAAGCTGACTTTGTATAAAATATACAAAAGGATGAAGGCTATTGCTTAACGCATTGTAAGCCACCCTGAGTCTCCGGAGAAGGGCGGCATATAAATCAAATAAAAAAAAAAAGATCCTTCCCACCTCTAAAAGGACCTAATGGTAAAGACTGTAATGATGAAGCCAACCTCTTTAACACATTCTTCGGATCAGTCTTTGTAAACAGCAATGGCTCATGCCCTACATTTCCTAGTTGTACCACAACTAATTACAACAATCTAATACATATCAATTTTACAGAAGATAACGTTACGCAGCCTAAAACCATCTCTATCTATTGGACCTGATGGACTATGTGCCTACTTCTTAAAAAAGCTTTCCACTGCCATAGCAGAACCTCTAAGCATAATCTTTGAAAAATCTTTCAGTACCAGCTCCTTGCCCAACCTGTGGTCACTAGCCACGGTCATCCCTATTTTCAAAAAGGGAGACCCCAGCCTAGTTGAAAATTACAGACCAATCTCATTATGTTGTGTCACCTGCAAAGTCATGGAATCAATCATAAACCAATCCATTACCTTCCACTTAGAGACAAACAATCACTTCTCCAGCAAACAATTTGGTTTCAGGAAAAATTTGTCCTGTAATCTGCAACTCCTGCACTGCAAAAACATATAGACTACACAACTCGACCAGGGCAAAGCAATAGACACAATTTACATAGACTTCTGTAAAGCCTTTGATTCAGTGGTATATGACAAACTACTTCTAAAACTAAAATCTTATGGCATTTCCGAACCCCTGCATAATTGAATAGCTACGTTCCTGTCAAACAGGCAACAAGTGGTCAAAATAGGGAGCGTCCTATCAAATCCTGCACCTGTTAACAGCGATGTCCCCCAAGGCAGCGTTTTAGGGCCAACACTCTTATACTTTACATAAATGACTTTTGCAATCATATTATAAGCAACTGCATTCTCTGTCGCTGATGATGTAAAACTATTCAACACCACCGACAATGCTGCTACCCTTCAAAAAGACCTTGACTATGTGTCAGAATGGTCAAACAATTGGCAACTCCAAATCTCAACCAACAAATGCTCTGTCTTACACATTGGCAAAAAGAATCAGAACCAAAATACAAGCTGGGCAGATACGACATCGTAGATGACCTTCACTCTGTCAAGGATCTTGGAGTACTCATCTCTAATGATCTAAGTGCCAGAGCCAACTGTAACAACATTGCCAAAAAGGAAGAGTTATTAACCTAATCTTGCGTAGCTTCTTCACTGTAATATTGTACTGCTAACTAGAGCCTACAAACATTTGCTAGACCAATTCTTGAATACAGCTCATCTGTCTGGAACCCGCACTACATATCAGACATTAATACAATTGAGGGAGTCTAGAGATATTTCACAAGAAGAGTCCTCCACTCCTCACAACAGAATACCTTATGCCACCAGGCTTGAAATTTTGACCTTAGACAACTTAGAACTATGCCGCCTTCAGTCTGACATAAGCGTAGTACATAAAATTATCTGCCACAATGTCCTACCTGTCAATGGCTATTTCAGCTTCAACCACAACAATACACAAGCACACAATAGATACAAACTTAAGGTAAACTACTCCAAACTCGATTGCAGAAAATACGACTTCAGCAACAGAGTGGTCAATGCCTGGAATGCACTACCTGATTTTGTGGTTTCTTCCCCAAACCCCAAAACTTAAACGTTAGACTGTCTACTGTTGACCTCACTCCATGCATAAGCGCACCAACGTGCCTACCGTCCCTGTCCTAATGTCCCCATTTATTTGTATCCATTTCATGTATTCATAATCATGTTTATACTTATATCTATAATCTTATATATGCTTGACAAAATAAATAAATAAATAAATAAATAAATAAATAAATAAATAAATAAATAAATAAATAAATAAATATAAGTTCTGCACCATTCCTATTGGCTGCCTGGGAGCTGTAGCCAAACCCTCTCCCCTCCAGTCCCTTGCCAATGTCTCCAGGATAATTTTGATTTTGACAAGAGTCTTTTACACTGGTCTTTGTTCCTGTTTCCCAAGCCGTAGCAGGAGGACAGGGTTCGGGGGAGGGGACCCTGCAGAACAAAGGGTGAGAGAGATGGTTATAATGGTGATGAACATGTGGCTGAAGATTGGCATGTGGCATTGTTGGAATTGGTTTCTGAATAAGAAAACAACTGTAAATCAAAACCAAAGAATCCATGCATGCAACACAGATAGTTCTCTCTGTTGCCCAGGCGCCAGCCCCCCTCCATGCCTGTGATGAAAAATGCTACTTATACTTACTTCCCAGGCCACTGCTCCTAGGCCAATCCTACCCATGACAAGGTCTCCAATCAGCCCCGTGACAGTAAAGGAGCACCAGCCGTCTCTCCCTACTTCTATATTCTCTCTTACTTTATCAGGCAACTGCTGCCATCTTTTACATCAAAGGCAGGAGGGGAGAAAGACCCATCTTCTCTGTACATTTCCCATGATACTAACTCGATCCCATTCATTGTGGAATGGCCCAACGTTAGCATATATAAGGAACATTTCTCTCTTCTAGTCTCTGGTGAACAACAACAGTGTCCAACTGAGAATAGAACCATGACCTCTCCCACCAGAAAAAATATTGGGTTTTCAAAGGTCATGAAAGTCAGTTGTATCAACAAATAGCTGAACACCCGTGCTCCTCTACGAAATTATGTGATCAGGCTTGGTAATTCGACAGTTTGAAAATGAATGAGTAGTTACGACCGGCCTCTCCTCTCCCCTTCTCTCAGGCTTGCCTCATAGAAGCCTCCCCTATCCTATTCCCCTTCTCTCCCTCAGGCTTGCCCCACAAAAGCCTATCCTATCCTATCCTATCCTATCCTATCCTATCCTATCCTATCCTATCCTATCCTATCCTATCCTATCCCCCTTCTCTCCCTCGGGCTTGCCTCATAGAAGCCTCCCCTATCCTATCCCCTGCTTGCTGCTGTGAAAGTAAAACTGAAACTGAAACTCCTCTCCTATGCTTGTGTTTTGTATTTGGAACAGATTTCTTTTCAGGTGGGGAGGGAGAGTAGAACTCCGTAGCATCAGAGCATGCTAATAATAATATAGGAAATACTAATGCTCTGATGGTCATTTCGAAAAATCCTTTCTTAGTGAGCACCTAGAAGCCAAGAGGAACATACATAGCAAATTTCAAGTTTGTAGGCTTTACAGTTCTGGAGATTTTGTGATGATGTATGAGTGGTATTTCACTTTTATATATATAGATTGGCTTGTTTAGACTGGATATTTAACCAAAGAACAAATGCTATTAAAATGTAGTCTGTTATTTGATTTAGACTTTTCAGAAAAGATACCTGGAAAGGCTAGCTGTCCAGTCCTCTTTCACCTTCTAATCCAATCCAGCAGTGCCCATGAATCTCCCTTCAGGAATAAGCTTCAATATGTATCACGAATTTAGGACTATCATTTTTTGAGCAACATGTGCAAATAGAAAAGCTGAGTGAGTTCACCTGACGGTCAGAGGCAGAAGGGTTGGAAGAGCTGCAATGGTGGTTGACCCGGGCAATGAAGCTCAAGGCCTCTGCAGGGCTCAGACGGGAGATCAAGGTTGAACGTTGCACAAAACAAACAAGTTGATCTGGAAGGCTGAGAAGAAAGCAAAGCCCAACAGCTGCTTCAGATTTATCCGAGACTCGTATCTTTGAAGGTTTGGGTTAACTCTAGGCAGCTGCTGGGTGTTCCCTGAATGGATGCTCTGCGATAGCTACTGCTTGATGTACACATCCTATTTTTCATGGATGCCTTTGGCGGTGGTTCTGTGGTGATGCATGCATGTGGAAGGAGGGCACTCATAGCAAAAGGCCCTGTTCGCCTTCGGTAGAGGGCAAATGTACAGGTGCAAAAGGTTAAGGGAAAGCTTCCTTTGAGCTGGGCTTAACTCCTGATGATGGACTCATTTATGGGGGAGGGGAGTGTTGGTTGGTAACAATATAGAATTGCTGTATATAGGGTTAATACAGTTTGCCTTCGTCTTCATCTTTTTTTCAGTTTACATATCCTAGACTGCCTGAGATTTCTGTTATAGTTACTGGGAATATAATTAAAATATATTAATCATACCAGAAAGACATTTCCACTCACCTGTCAAGATTGAAATCCGAGTCAACAGTAAATAATGCTGTAGCATACATTTCTGCCAAATCTTTACGGATTTTATTTCTTTTGATCAGCTCCAGGTTGTCTCGGTTAAAAGCAAGATCTTGAAACTAAGAAAATACAAATCTGTGTAAGGGCTTTCCAGTATGAGAGGGACCAACCAGAAAATTTTATATCAGAATAGAGCTGGAAGGAACCTTGTAGGCATCTAGTCTAGCCCCTTGCTCAAGCAGGAGACCCTGGCCTATACCATTTCAGACAAGTGTCTACCCAGTCTCTTCTTAAAAACCTCCAGTGAAGGAGAATGAACATTGGATCTTACCTGAATGTTTGATCTATGTGCGCTGCAGGAGAGTCCAAGCAATGGGTTCAAGTTTAGCTTGGTTGGCCAGAGACTGAGTTGAATTTGCCTAGCCACGCCTCTTTCTCCCATGAGCCTTGAGTGTTTCGACGAAGAAGTCTGTAGAAGACGTAGCAATGATGATAGAAGAATGTCCACTATAACTAGGTGTTGGATGCTGGACCGCTATCTTAGGGCGGGGTTGGACTCTCCTGCAGCGCACATAGATTGAACATTCAGGTAAGATCCAATGTTCAATCTCCTGTGCGCTGCTTGGAGAGTCCAAGCAATGGGATATACCCAAGCTAAGTATCCCCAGGGCGGGAGTCCGAGCGGTCCAGGTGTCGTTCTCCTGGTAGAACCTGCTGCAGGACTCTTCTGCCAAACGAAGCCTCGGCCGAGGCAAAAACGTCCAACTTGTAATTTCTGATAAAGGTAGTGGGAGAAGCCCAAGTTGCGGCCCTGCAAATCTCCAATATGGAAGCCTGAGTAGCCCAGGCTGCCGTGGTGGCAGCGCTATGAGTTGAATGCGCAGTGATGTTTCTGGGCACTGGAGTAGCTTGGTGTTTGTAAGCCATTGCGATGCAAGCTTTGATCCATCTCGCAATTGTAGATGGGGTAACTTTCTTGCCCATGGCAGTAGGCTGGAATGATACAAATAGTGATTCAGACTGCCTGAATGATGAGGTCCTGTCAATATATTTGCGAAGTGCCCTACGAACATCGAGCGTGTGCCAATGCCGTTCTCTAGGATGTGCTGGGTCAGGGCAAAAGTTAGGTAAAACCACCTCCTGTGCCCTGTGAAACCAAGAATTGACTTTTGGTACGAAAGTCGGGTCCAACCTGAGGACCACCCTGTCGGAGTAAAAGATGCATAAATCTCTACGTACCGACAGTGCCGCCAGTTCGGAGATCCTCCTTGCAGACGTGATTGCTATCAAGAAGGCGACCTTGAAGGTAAGTATTTTGAGATTGGCGGATCCTAAAGGCTCAAACGGAGCAGACGTGAGCACTTGTAGGACGAGAGGCAAGTCCCAGGACTGGAGGAGGCCGTAAATTAGCAACACCTCGAAGAAAACTCCTCACCTTGGGGTGTTGAGAGAGAGGGATAGGACCTTCTCCATGCAGAATAGTCGCTAAGGCAGCCACTTGTCTGCGGAGCGTGTTGGCAGTAAGTCCCTGTTTGAATCCTGAGTGAAGGAAACTCAAGACGTCCAGAAGGGAAGCTCCTCCTGGGAGAAATGTGCGATTTTCGGCACCAGCTAGAGAACGCTGACCAAGTGGCGACATAAATCCTGGTAGTAGACGGACGACGAGAGGCCTGGATGACAGAAATGACTTTGCTCGAGAATCTGGAGTCCCTCAGGATTTCCCGCTCAATCGCCAGACAGCCAGTTGGAGCCACTGGGACTCGGGATGTTGCACTGCCCCCTGGCTTAGGACAATCCTGTCTGGCGGAATCCTCCATGGGCAGGACACTGATAGTGACACTAGGTCCGCAAACCATACCCTTCTGGGCCAGTGCGGCGCCACCAACAGAATTTCTGCCTGCTCGCCCAGAAGCTTCCGGATCACCCGTGGTAGTAGAGGTGTTGGAGGAAAGGCATATAGAAGGCCTTGAGGCCAGGGCGCCTGAAGGGCGTTGGTCGTTTCTGCCCCCAGCGTCGGAAAACTGGAAAAGAACCTAAGTAGGTGAGTGTTCTTTGGTGTTGCAAATAGATCCACTCATGGTTAGCCGAACCTGGTCATCAGTTAGTGAAACAGGTCTCGATGGAGATGCCATTCGGAGTGGTCGACGGTTGTTTGACTCAACCAGTCCGCCTGTTCATTGTGTGCGCCTGAAATATGTTCCGCCTGGAGGGACAGCAGGTGTGATTCCGCCCAGAGGCCGAGGCTCGCTGCTTCGGACATCAGGTCCTTGGACCGGATGCCTCCCTGCCTGTTCACATGTGCCTTGGCAGTGACATTGTCGGTTAACAGCAACACGTGCTGGTTGGTTAGCGAGAGGTGGAAGTGACGTAGAGCTAGGTGGGCAGCTCTGAGTTCCAACCAATTTATGTCATGCAACAGATCCTGTGGTGACCATCTGCCCTGTGCCATCTGGGAACCCAGGTGAGCCCCCCAGCCGAATAGACTGGCATCTGAAGTTAGTGTTAGACGTGGCAGTTCCTTGAAGAGACAGTCTTTCTCTAGGGAAGATGACATCCACCAGTTCAGGGAGTGGAGAACTTTTGGAGGCACCCTGACTCTTGTTGTGGAGTGACTGATACCTGCTCGTTGGCTCGGTAGGAGGAACCATTGTAAGGTCCGGGAATGTAACCTTGCCCAAGGAACGATGGCCAGACATGAAATCATTTTCCCTAGCAACTGGGACAATACTGCGAGGAAGACAGACCTGGCTGACCTGACCCGATGTATCAAGGCCCGTATGCTGACTAGACGTTCTGGTGATAGAAAGACCTGGCAACTGACTGTGTCTATCCGGGCACCTAAATAAAGGATAGAATAGGATGGAATTAACTGGCTCTTTTCTAGATTTACTGAAAACCCGTGAAGTTGCAGAGCCTGAATAGTCTCTGACAAATCCTGTCTCACCTGCCTGATGGATGAGGATTGAATCAAAATGTCGTCTAGGTAACATTGAAGCCTGATTGGGTGAGCCCACAGATGGGCTGCCATCACGTCCAGGAGCTTTGTGAACGTCCTGGGGGCAGAGGACAGGCCGAATGGAAGGGCCCTGTATTAGAAGTGTTGCCCTGCGTAACAGAATCTGAGATATTTCCTGTGTGAAATCCGAATTGGTATGTGCAGATAGGCTTCCTTTAGATCTATGGATGTAAGCAGATCCCCCTGTCTGATGCAATTTAGAATAGAGGTTAAGGACTGCATCTTGAATCTCTTGTAATTGATGTGTTTGTTAAGTCTTTTTAGATCTAGTATTCCCCTGCAACCCCCTGATTTCTTGGGAACCAGAAAGAGGATCGAATAGAAACCGAGACCCTTCTGCGAGACAGCCACCGGTTCTATTGCCTGGATGGAAAGTAGATGAAGGATCTCGGCTTCCATCAGAGATCTCTTGGTGGCATCTCTGGGAAGAGTGCAAGAGATGAATCTCATCGGAGGGAGAGATGAAAACTCCAATGTGAGACCGAGCCGGACTGTTTGCAGAGCCCAGGCGTCGGTTGTGATGAGCTCCCATTGGGCTGAGAACCTCATGAGGCGGCCTCCAATGGGAACGTGTGACTGGGAGTCATTTGGACCTGCGGTAAGGTCTACCGCCGGCCCCTCGAAAGGGTCTCCTAGACTGGGGTTGTCTAGACCTGTCCCTGAACTGAGCCCTATCCTGGGATCGGTCTGAAGTTGGGGGGTAAGTCCTCTGATAGGTTGGGGCGGAGTAACCGCCCTCCGCCCCACGAAAGGACTGCCTGCGATAATATGGAGAGTATCTCCTATCTGTCCTCCTGTGAGACAGGGGAAGTACCTTCCTTTTATCTTTGGTCTCTACCAAAATGGGATCTAAAACCTCACCAAAAAGATTATTGCCCTGAAAAGGAGCAGACCCCAATTTCCATTTGGATTTCATATCGGCTTGCCAATGGCGAAGCCATAATAATCGCCTGGAAGTCACGTTAGATGCCAGGGCCCTGGAAGCGAACTTAGCCGAATTAAGGGTTGCATCAGCAGAGTATTCTGCTGCAGCAATTAATTTGTTGATGTCCTGGTGTAATCTGACATCTCCAGGGGGAGCCCTTGCCTGCATTTGACGCAGCCACAAGAGGGAGGTTCTATTAAAGAAGGAAGCTGCCGTGGCTGATCTGATTGCCCAAGCAGCTGCTTGATGTGTCTTACAAACTGACATCTCAGCTTTCCTATCCTCGGTCTTCAGCCCTTCTGCAGAGTCTGAGGGGAGAATATTGGAAGATGCTAGATTGGCAAAGGGAGTATCTATTGTAGGCAACTTAAGCATGTCCTCTACCTCCTGTTCTACAGTGTACATCTTTTTGTCTAATCCGCTGGGATTAGACAAGGATCCAGGTTGAAGCCATTGCTTCTTGATAATGTCTATGAATAATCTGGGAGAAGGAACAGCGTCCTGGGTAGTGACCGGTTCTGTAAATAATCGAGCATCGGCTTAGCATCCTGCTTAGCATCCTGCTAAGCCGAGCAGTCACATGCCCCAGCCACAACCCCTAGATTGGCAGTGGTTTTGGCCTTGTATAACAAGGTCTTGAACATGCTAGGGTTGAAAAGGCCAGTGAAGGCTGGTTTGTCTGGAGATCTGCCTTCATCTTCAGAAAGATCATGATCTGCAAATTCTTCCTCCTCCCCAGTATAAGACCATTCACTGCCCTGAGAATCATGGGGCGAGTGGGGGGCCCGGGAATAAACCCTATCCTGGTGGCCTTGGTGTACATTGGGAGTGGTACCAGCTGAGGCGGGAGCAGGAATGCCCCTCCTAAGCAGGGCAGAGTCTATGCCCTGGGCAATGGTCTGATCTAACATCTGGCAGAGTTCCTGAGAAAGAACAGGGGCCTGGCTTACCTCAGGGCAGAGCCCCGCCACTGTAGGGGTGAAAGTAGCTGAGGGAGCTGACCTCCTAGGTACTGGAATGACTCCCTGATCAGATGAGCCCTGTTCTGATATGGGAATAACCTCCTCAGCACTCTCAATTAATTCAGTTGGAGGATTTGTGGTAATATCTGGAGACCAATTCAGTCTATCTTCGTTTGAAGCAGAAGGAGGTGTATCCTGAATTGGAGGGATATTAGGCTCTGGGTGAACAATGACAAGGCCTAGGCCTGAGGAGGCTTCTGCCTGCTTTTTTGTCTTTGCAAATTGTTTCTCTAAGGCTTTTTGCCTTCTTTCTGCATCCTTATCAACAGCTGTGGAAGAAGAGGCCTTGGATCTGGTGGAAGGCCCAGGCTGAGGCCCCATTGCCTTACTGTGATCTGAAGACTTAGCTCTCTTAGAAGCAGAGGAATGGGATGCAGTACTTTTGGAGTGATAGGAACTGCGATCCGTCATCTTGGAATGACAAGAAAAAAAGGCAATTCAATCAGAAGAGCTTACTAGGACAATGATTGTAATAATGATATTATTCCTCACTCCAGTATTGGTAAATATGGTGCCAAACTGATACAATAGTGTGTAAGCGCAATTTTCCACTGCTGTTAGGTATTAGGCGTGAGACTGATCAATGACCAGCTCTAATAACGCTATGAGAGAAAGGCAGCAGTAATCAATGGTGCAGGATAGACACAACAATCCCCAAACCACAAAAGGCAATAGCAGTAAATCAGCCAGAATGCTAGGCCCAAACTCACGTGCTCCTTGCTGTTTCCGATAAAGAAAAACTGCTAATTAGCGATCCCACGATGGTTTCTGAGGCATTTGAGGCTTTTTGCTGTGTTTCTGAGCTGTTAGGAGCCTAATTTGCCTTTAAAAGGATTGCCTCCGTTGTGCTGTTAATGGTGGCAATTAGGAACAGCCCCTGAGGCAAGAGATTAGCTCCACGGAGCTCCTGGTGGTGGGAAACACTTCAGCTGTTAGTGTTAAGTTTTAAGAGAAAAGGGAGAAAGAGGGCTTCTTCTGTGGCTGGCAGAATATTTTAAAGAATTTTAAAGAATTTTTCTAAGGCGGAGAAATTAAAGCAAGTCTCTTTAGGCCGACTGAGTTGAAACACTGAAGACTCATGGGAGAAAGAGGCGTGGCTAGGCAAATTCAACTCAGTCTCTGGCCAACCAAGCTAAACTTGAACCCATTGCTTGGACTCTCCAAGCAGCGCACAGGAGATCCCACAACTTCTGAAGGCAAGCTGTTCCACTGGTTAATTGTCCTCACTGTTAGGACGTTTCTCCTTAATTCCAGGTTGCTTCCCTCCTTGATTAGTTTTCATCCATTGTTTCTTGTCCTGCCATCTGGTGCTTTGGAAAATAAATTGACCCTCTCGTCTTTATGGCAGCCTCTCAAATACTGGAACACTGCTATCATGTCCCCTCTAGTCCTTCTTTTCTCTGACTAGCCAAACCCAAATCCTGCAACTTTTTTTTTAAGTTTTTTATTTATTTTTTTTAAACATAAAACATAAAATACATCTTTTTAGAGCAAGGATTTGATCCGGTATAGAGTAAATACAATTACTCACATTCCCTCAACCAATTTTGTTCCAAATTTTATCCATTTACATCTTAAAAAAAGAAAAGAAAAAAACTTATTCTAAACATTTATCATTCTACTATGTCGCCCTAAATTCTAAACAATTATTTCCAAATAGACATAATTCCAAATCTTTGTCATTTTAACAATCAATATTTCATATATATTCCTCATTTCTAAGACCCATTACATCGAATCTATATTGTACCTCTCTTAGATGGCAGCTAGTACCCATAATCTTAACAAAGAATTTTTTCCTCCTCTCTTAATCAATTGACATTTCCATCTAAAATTTATCATTCCCAAAATACTTTATTTTGAAGTCTAATATTTAACTGGTTCATAATTTAAATAGCTATTTCCCAACAGTGTTTTCCGCCACTTCTATCTCTATTTATTTAACTGGTTCACAGTTTGGCTTAACTATTCTCCAGTATTATCTCCTCCACTTCCTCCTAGGTTTATATTTTGGCTGGTTCACATCTTAATCAGTTGCTTTCCAGCAATGTTTCCCTCCACTCCTAACCTTACTTATTTAGGCTGGTTCACTATGTAATTTTAACTGCATATCAACGTTATCTCCTTCACTCCTCCTAAATCTATTATGAAATTGGTTCGCAACTCAAATAGTTGCTTTCCAGCAGTGCTTTCCTCCGTTTCACCCTCTATTTTTAACTGTATTTCACAACTGTATTTCAGTTGCTCTCCAGGTATATTTTCCTCCACTCCTAACTTTTTTATTTTTTGGCTAGTTCACAGTTTTGCTTTAACTGTTACCCAGCGTATGCTTTCCTCCACTCCTAACTCTATTGGCTGGTTCACAGCTTTACTTTAGCTGTTTTCCAGAACGTGCTTTCCTCCACTCCTAACTCTTTTTTTTATTTTTAACTGGTTCCCAGTTTTGCTTTAACTGTTCTCCAGTATGATGCTTTCCTCTATTCCTACCTTATTTGTAAGACCAGATCACAGCTTTACTTTCACTGTTCTCTAGAATCATGCTTCCCTCCACTCCTAACTTCATTTGTTTAGCTGATTCATAGCATTTTGTTTTAATTATTGTCCAGCTTTATGCTCTCCTCCATTTCTACATCTCTTATTCAATTATTTAGCTTTAAATTAATTCACAATATATTACTCATATTTATTTTTAAATCCATTCTCCTCCGTATCTTTAACTGATTTAAAATAAAAAAGTATATCAACAAATATACTTGAATGGTTGAATGGCTATATAGGGGATATAGCTATTGAGCCCCTGTCATGGTCTGACCATTCTCTCCTGAGGCTGGACTTTCTGACCGCTGCACCCCACCACAGGGAGGTGGAACCAACTAGGTAGTTCCGCCCCAGGCGCCTGATGGATCCAGAGAGATTCCAGAGGGAGCTTGGGCCATTTCCTGAGGCTTTGGCTCACGACTCGACTGAAGATCTGGTGGCCGCCTGGGATAGGACGGCCGCCGGGGCTTTGGATCGTGTCGTGCCTTTGCGGCCTCTGACCCGGCACTGCACCTGCCCAACTCCTTGGTTCACCGAGGAGCTGAGGGAGAGGAAGCGCCGGAAAAGACGCCTAGAGAGTGGTTGGAGGGCCAGTCGTTCCGAATCCGATCGAACACTAATTAGGTCTCATATTAAGACCTATTTAGTGGCGATAAAAGCGGCAAAGTATGATTACTTTTCCGCTCTTATTGCATCGGCAGATAATCGCCCAGCCGCCTTGTTTAGAGTGACCCGCTCCCTCCTACATCAGGGAGCGCGGGAGGACCCCTTGCAAGGGCAGGCTGAGGATTTTGCACAGTATCTGCACCATAAAATCACTCAGATTCGGGAAGGCCTGGACTCTGACTGGGTAGATTCCGGCGGGATGGCTGAAGCGGGTCTTGAGAATGTTATCTGGGACGAGTTCGATCCTGTGACTCCTGAGGACGTGGACAGGATTCTGGGGAGGTTAAACGCAACCACATGTTTACTGGACCCGTGTCCCTCCTGGCTGGTACTGGCTACACGGGAGGTTACACGAAGCTGGCTCCAGAGGATTATAAATGCTTCTTTAGGGGAGGGTTTCCTGCCACCTGCCTTGAAAGAGGCGGTGGTGAGGCCCCTCCTTAAGAAGCCTTCTCTGGACCCGGCTGTTATGGCTAACTACCGTCCTGTCTCCAACCTTCGCTTTATTGCGAAGGTTGTTGAGAGTGTGGTTGCGCAACAGCTCCCGCAGTACCTGGATGAAACTGTCTATCTAGACCCGTGCCAGTCCGGCTTCAGGCCTGGGTACAGCACGGAAATGGCATTGGTCGCAGTGTCCACCAAAACTCCAAAGCGTCCACCTTTCAAAAACAATCCAAGTCCCAATACTTTTAAGTTGAGTGTCCAGTGTCCACCAAAACACCAAAGCGTTCACCTTTCAAAAAAAAAAGTCCAAGTCCAAATGTCTAAATGCTGTCCAAATTTTGTCCAAATCTCCAAATATCCAAAAGTCCAAAGGAAAATATTCCACTTAGGTTGGTTTGATTTAGCTCCAAAAGCCCCTAGCTTCCACTTTAAACGGAGTTTTTCTGCCAACCACCCCCTCTTCCGGTGTCGGCTGCTTGTTGATTGCCTCGTTGTCACCTCCACAAAGGGCAAAGTCTGTCAAATTTATCCCTTTCTCTCCTTAAATTCCGTCTCTCCTCTGTAGCAAAATATCCAAGTTTCTCTGGGATCACTTTCTCCTCCTGGGTTTCCTCTGGATTTCCTCCGATTTCGCCGGTTGTTAATTTGTGCGCTGTCACTGTCAAGATGGAATCCGTCTCTGCTTATTTCTCAGTCGCTGCTTGTTTAGCTATAGTTCGCTTCTTAGTTGGAGTTTTATCTTCTCCCGCCTTCGATCCTCACGTTATGGATTGTAAATATACCTTTTGAGCTCTTTTTCTTCCCGATCCTTCCACCGAAGTCTTCTTTATTTGATTTTTGCTTCCCTCTTAGTCAGCTGTCAACGTTTCTGGCCAGCTGGGGTGGCTGGTTCTTCCCCGATTAGGATTAAGGGGGATTTCCTGAACCTTCGGGGGGATTGCTGTCCTCCCCGAGGTCCTCGGAGTTTCCCCTTTTTTCTATTGACCTCTCCGAGGTCAATAGTGCCTAAATCGGCTCCTAAATCGAAGATATTAGGGATTTGGAGAACGGAGACTGTTCCTTTTGTCCCTAACACGCTGACGTCACCGCCGGAATTTACTCAATTTAAAAGTATTGGGACTTGGATTTTTTTTTTTTGAAAGGTGGACGCTTTGGAGTTTTGGTGGACACTGGACACTCAATTTAAAAGTATTGGGACTTGGATTTTTTTTTGAAAGGTGGACGCTTTGGAGTTTTGGTGGACACTGGACGCTCAACTTAAAAGTATTGGGACATTAGACCTTGGAAGTAAATAGACAATAAATAAGAAGGATACAAATTTGAAAAAAAAAGAAGAGAGTGATCTAGAAGAAGAAGAATCAATTGTAAAGTATAATTAATTGTATTAAAAGCTGATAACAAATTAGCGATTAATAAGCATAAAAAGTATTAATATTAAATGTACTGTTTCTGAAATCTCATATATAACCTTATATACCACATATATAACTGTTAACTTAGTTTTATATTTACTTTAAATATATATATACTTTAAATATATATTTATACTTATCTTAGTTCTATATTTTATCTTGGTAGTTAAATATCATATTGCTTTGTATGTTTAGTTTTGAAAAATTATATTAGACAGACTAAGTGAATCTAGGATTGTAATTAAGGGTAATTGATATCAATAAATAGTAATTAATAATAAATTTAAATAAGATAGTAAGTAATTAATTATAAGGACAGTTAACTGATGAATTGCTGAAGTATTAGACTTTTCCCTCCCTCCCTCCCTCTATATTTCACCCCCATGTTTAGAGAGTAATATAGGCTAAATAGCCATCAAGAATTGAAGAACTCTGTAAAACATTGAAAAGTGAAAGATAGAACTTATAGATAAATTTATATATAGATAGTGATTGTGTGACAAGGAAACTTATCCTAGTTGTTTATCTCCCTGGGATTACTGAAAGCCATAAATTGAATATAAATACCAAAAGAAATATAACAGCCCAAATAGTAATCAGTATATGAAACTCTGGGAGAAGATAACAAAAGAAATACTAATGGCAACTACAGGCTCAGCAACAATTACTAAGTCAAATAAGAAAATACCATCAAACCAGATGATACTCACGGCCTCTCCAGCACAACAAAAATCAGTTGAAACTACGGAAAAAGATAAAGCAACCCCCACTCTTAGTATGCAAAACATTCATTCCGTATTAACGATGATCCAGGAAGGAATGAATAGAATGCAAGAGACCATGGCCCACAATCATGAGGAGACAAGGAAAAATCACGAGGAACTTAGGACGGATGTGGGAGAGATAAAGGATAATATTAGGAACATGGATGAGAAGATAGGAAAGATACAACAGAAAATAGAGGAAAACAAAAAGAGGATTCATAAGGTGGAGGAGAGAATAGAACATACGGATAAGAGAATGGAGAAGATGGAATATAACCAAGCAGCCACAAATAAGGACCTAGAGGACTCGTTATCATATCTCGAGATGGAGAAGGCATCCTTCTACTTAAGGTTTCAGAATGTAGAAGAGCAAAAGGAGGAGGATTTAGGAGAAATCATGACTGAAATACTCTCAGAAGTGACCCAGAGGGACAAGGAAGAGATACGAAGTGGAATAGATGAAATCTATAGAGTTCACACGAACTACGCCCGGAGAAATAAGTTACCAAAAGAAATACACATTAGATTTACAAAAAAATCTTTAAAAGAAGAGATCTACAGGAGGATGAGAGAGGATACAACTATGTATAGGGGAAAAGAAATTTTAACCCTCAAACAGATACCAAAAAGGACAAGGGACCAAAGAAGGAACTACAACTTTCTAACGGCACAGTTGAATAAATTTAAAATAAAGTTCCGCTGGCTAATACCGGAGGGTCTATTAATCTCCTGGGAAGACAAAAAATATAGAATTGATAACTTAGAAAAAGCACAGGTCTTTTTCGACCAACACTTTGTACTGGAGGAGAAGCAGGAGAGCAGAGAAGAAGAGGAACTTAAGAGGCAAGAGGAACAGCGGACAGAGAAAGAAGAAAGAGATGAAGAAGAGGGGAGAAGATTGGAAAGAGAAAGAATGGAGAGAGAGGGAGCGAGGGAAAAGACGCAAAGAATTACTAGAAACACAAAAAGACTGAAAACAACGAATAGACAAATAAAGAGAGATGGAAAGAGAGCTAAAACTTATTTCAATCAATATAAACGGACTTAATTCACCAGCCAAAAGAAAACAGACATTTACAAAACGGCATTGGTCGCGTTGGTTGATGATCTCTGGAGGGCTCGGGACAGGGATTGCTCCTCTGTTCTGGTCCTATTAGATTTCTCAGCGGCTTTTGATACCATCGACCATGGTATCATGCTGCACCGGTTGGAGGGATTGGGGTGGGAGGCACCATGTTGCGGTGGTTCTCCTCCTATCTCTCCGACCGGTCACAGTCTGTGTTGGCAGGGGGGCAGAGGTTGACCTCGAGACGCCTTGTTTGTGGGGTGCCACAAGGGTCGGTCCTCTCGCCACTCCTGTTCAACATTTATGTGAAGCCACTGGGTGAGATCATCCGTGGATTTGGGGTGTGATGCCATCTGTACGCTGATGACACTCAGCTGTACATCTCCACCCCAAACCACCCCAACGATGCCCTTGAAGTGATGTCCCAGTGTCTGGAGGCCGTGCAGGTCTGGATGGGGAGGAACAGGCTTCGACTCAACTCTTCCAAGACCAAGTGGCTGTGGATGTCGGCATCCCGATATAGCCAGCTGGTGCCATCGCTGGCTATTGGGGGCGAATCATTGACCCCCACAGAGGGGGCTCGCAACTTGGGCGTCCTCCTGGACACACGGCTGTCTTTAGAAGAGCACATGACGGCTGTGGCCAGGGGACTTTTTATCAGGTTCCCCTGATACGCCAGTTGCGCCCCTTTCTGAGTCGGGATTCCTTATGCGCAGTCACTCATGCTCTCGTCACTTCTCGCCTGGACTACACCAACGCTCTCTACATGGGGCTCCCCTTGAGGAGCACCCGGAGGTTCCAACTGGTCCAGAATGCGGCCGCGCGGGTGATTACGGGAGCGACATGGCGCTCCCATATAACACCTCTCCTGCGTGAGCTGCACTGGCTCCCGGTGGTCTTCCGGGTGCGCTTCAAGGTGTTGGTTCTCACCTTTAAAGTGCTCCATGGCTTAGGGCCAGGGTATTTACGAGACCACCTTCTGCTACCGATAAGCTCCCACCGGCCAGTACGCTCTCACAGAGAGGGCCTCCTCAGGGTGCCGTCGGTCAAGCAATGTCGGCTGGCGGCCCCCAGGGGGAGAGCCTTCTCTGTGGGAGCACCCGCCCTCTGGAACGAGCTACCTCCCAGAATACGGCTGATTCTGGATCTCCACACTTTCCGTAAGGCCCTGAAGACGTTTTTATTTCAGCAAGCCGGCCTGGCCTGAATAGGTTTTATGGGTTAGTTTTTTAATTGTATAGCTAGGGGTTTTAAATTGGGAGGCTGATTAATTTAATTTATTTTTAATTATCTTAAATTTTATATTGTATGTTATTTTAATTTCGGCTGTTCACCGCCCTGAGTCCCTTCAGGGAGAAGGGCGGGATATATATATATATCTAAATATATATATATATATATAAATATCTTAGCTCCTATTTTCTCCTAAGCTTATATATATATATATATATATATATATATATATATATATATATATATATATATATATATATATATATATATATATATATATATATATAAATAAATATCTTAGCTCCTATTTTCTCCTAAGCTTATATATATATATATATATATATATATATATATATATATATATATATATATATATATATATATAAATATCTTAGCTCCTATTTTCTCCTAAGCTTTTTCCCGTACCATGCTTATTTCCAATAAGTATCATTTTAAATCACTTTGAAATCAATTTTCTATAATTATTAAATCTTTAAATAATTCTTTTTAATATCCAGCACTTTGAAGAACATTTTCTTCTAAATTATTAGATTTGTAAATAGAGCTTAAAAATTCCAAATTTAAAAAGGTATTAAAGCATCCAAAAATCATGTTTTTCAATCATTTATACTCTTTTTCTAGTCAAATTGTTTGTATATTCATAAAATCAACTTTAATAAAAAATAATAGTGAAAAAAGAGAGAGAATAGTAACATTATTAATAATAGTTAAAATAAAAAAGGAAAGGAGAAACAAAAATAAAGAAGAAAAAGAGAATAAAAATATAACAAAAGAAATTGAAAAGAGAATTAGAAAAAATAGAGAGGGGAAAAGAGACAAAAGGAAAAAGAAAAAAAAAAGACTAGAGAAAGAACAAAGAGAAGAAGGAAAGTATCTCCTAAGATTGTTCAGACATCAAACTCCCAGACACCCTTACATCCATTTAATTCAAACTATGGTATTTTGTTATCTTGTTACATGATATATTCCATTTTTTTTTCTTTCTCCAATCTGTCTGAGTATATTTGTTTTCCTTCTTTTGTCTGCAACCGTTCTTCATATGTTTTAGTCTCCAGGCCATCAACATGACTGACAACTACAATAGCGCAGTTCTCACGTCATGTTAAAATCAGTTAAATCATGATGAAATGCTACAAGCAAACAGATTTTGTATCTCCTCAATTTTTTCTCTCATACCATCAGAACACCTAACCCTCACAGTACTGTCTTATATCTAGTATATTCACCCATGTTGTAAGGTTGTTGCATTATTATTATCCTTCTCATCTTCTTTACATCTTATCGTAACGGTATCATATTACCGTTATTACCTGTTGCTTCACATATACATTGAGAGCTTCTGCCCCAAAGACAAATTCCTTGTGTGTCTAATTATACTTGGCCAAATAAAACCTGTTCTGTACTGTTGTTCTGTTCTGTTCTGTTCTGTTTTATTCTATTCTAATTCCTACTCTATTCTTCTGTTCTGTTCTATAATAGGAAATAATAAACTTAACTAAGAAAAAGTTATATACAAAATATTTTGAATATAGTCTATTTATTCACATGGGGTAAAAAAAGATGGCAACCTTGTCTGTGCAATCAAAATTCTGTCCATTAATCTCAGTTGCTATCTTAGCTTTACTGACCCCACAGCAGAGGCCCCATTGATCGTTCCATTGTTCTAAACAATGTGATGTCATCCCTGTGGGTTGAATAAAAATTAACAATAAACGTATCAGACATAAAGAGAATTTGTTCAGACCTCAGTTTTTCCAACAGGTTTTGTTTAAAACAATTCCAGCAGCAATACGTACTATGGCAGCACTCTTGTTTGTGAATAAGCGCATGTCTCTGGCACTGCTATAACGAATATAGTTCCCAAGATACATCGCAAGCCAACTGGACCTCTCAGGATTGCTGGGATTGTAGCATCGGGGTCTGCTTTTGCTTGCTGTACGAAAAATCATTCCAGTTACTTTTAAAGAAACCTAGTTCCAGACACTGGTCTCTCTGATATATTTTTATCCTATCCTGTTTTTATTTTACAGTTTTGTAAGTATTTTAAAGCACTTGCATTTTTAATACCACTAGAAAATGCTATAAACAAACTAGCTAATATTAACACAATGCTCAGAATTCGGAGTTAGCAATGTTATGGGATTCAGACAGGTGGCAATTACTGGTATTTCTTTCTTTCTGGTTGTTCCTGGCAGAAAACCAGAAGGACCAGTCTGTGGTTAGCTCAACTCCAAGACTTGAGATCAAGACAGATGTATCACACTGTCATAGGGACACATAAATAAGGGATTTCTACTACAGCAAGCAGTTTGAGATAGATATGTGACTTTTTCTTCCTCCTTGTGAGGGAAGCTTTACATGCAGTTTTGACAGCCCTTTTTACATGAGGATTCCAGCTTAGGTGGACATCTGCTTTTATAAGCCAACCTATTTCAAACTATATTTATGATTTGTAGAGACTAGGGGTGGGTTCCACTTACCTTTGCTACCAGTTCGCAACAGGAGCGCGCACAGGATGCTTCTGCACATGAGCAGTGTCCGTGATGACATCCAGGCGGGAGGGCGGAGCCTCCCGCCACTGTTACTACTGGTTCGCAAGATCCGGACTGAACCGGTAGCAACCCACCACTGGTAGAGACTGAATGAACCTCATTCTGATGTGAAGGTCCTTGTGCCATGTTCTGATCTGAGAAGGTGTTACATGTGAGCTATGTGTGGTTAGATGTTGGGCCTATAGTCAGCTCTACTTGCAAGGGAAACAGAAAGAGAACTTCTCCCATGGCCTTACCAGTCAAATAAGCTTTCATGGAAAAGTACATTTCTTCTTCCTTATCTTTGAATATCACAATATTTTCACTCAGTTTGTTCACTCTGCAGAAAGAGAGGTATGGAGTAAGTGTTGGCCGTAGAGCTCAGACTTCTTTCTTGCAAATTCATTAGCTTTACTAGTTGACCACTTAGCCAAACTGTTAAATAAACACATAAAAACAAACAATCTCTTTGCTTCAGAATTCAAAATCTTATTGGTTGTAAGTTTCAACAAGTAGACCATAAATAAAATGTTGAATGGGAGAAGCTAGAGAAGAGAAATTTTTAAAAGATTAACAGAGTTGGAAGGGACCTTGTAGGTCTAGTCCAACTCCCTGCCTAAGAACCCTACACCATTGCTGACAGATGGCAGTCCAGTCTCTTCTTGAAAGCCTCCAGTGATGAAGCTTCCACAACTTCTGAAGGCAACTTCTGTTCCATTGGTTGATTGCTCTGTCAGAAAATTTCTCATTTCCAGGTTGAATCTTTCCTTGTTCAGTTTCCATCCATTGTTCCTTGTCTGGCCTTCAGGCACTTTGGAAAATAGCTCGAGCCCTTCTTCTCTGTGGCAGCCCCTCAAATATTGGAACACTGCTATCGTATCTCCCGTTCCTTCTCTTCACTAGACTAGCCATGCCCAGTTCCTGCAACTGTCCATTGTATGTTTTAGCCTCTAGTCCCCTAATCATCTTGGCTGCTCTTCTCTGCACTTTTTCTAGAGTCTCAGCATCTTTTTTATAGTGTGGTGACCAAAACTGGATTAAGTATTCTAGGTGTGGTCTTACTTTATAGAGTGGTATTAGTACCTCCCTTGATCTTGATTGTATCCCTCTGTTAATGCAATTTAGGATTGCATTGGCTTTTTTGGCTGCCGCCACACAATGCTGGTTCATATTTAATTGATTGTCCACTAAGACTCCCAGATCCCTCTCACAGTTACTGCTATTAAGCCTGGTTTCACCCAGTGTACCAATGTACCAATGATAGGAAAGAAAACTGACAACACTCTCATCATAAAATGCTTATAGCAGTAGAAATGACACTTAGACTTATATACCACTTCATAGCGCCCCCTCTGAGTGGTTTACAAAGTCAGCATCTTGCCTCCAGCAATCTGGGTCCTCATTTTACTAACCTTGGAAGGATGGAAGGCTGAGTCAACTTTGAGCCAGAAGGATGTAAAGCTGGGTCAACTTTGATTGAACTCCTGGTTGTGGGCAGTTGGCCTGCAATATTGTATTCTAACCACTGTGCTGCCACCACTATAATTGCTTATAGAAAGCAATTCTTCTTTTTTAAAAATGATAAGGAGTGGGGTTGTTGGAACATGAGACAGAATTCTATGGGACCTATTCTGAATTAGATCTATTTGTTTCCCAAAGAGGTGTCCAGCTCTGGCTCCTCCATTCCTAATTCCCATTAGTTGGATACTGTAGTGCCATCTATCTGGAGTTCCAAAGTGAGGTAGGACTCCATGCCAGCAAATTGACATGGCCACATACTTACATTTTTTGGAATGTACCACAGCTGGTGTTCAAGGTCTCACTAGCATTCAACATATCACCATTAAGAAACATGAAGGAATGAGCCAAGCGGCTATCCAGCCACAAGGACACCTCAGCTTCTTCGCTGCTAGAAACCACGCTAGGCCACAGCCCAGCCAAAAGAGCCACCTTGGTGCTGTTTGGAAGAATGTCCTGCAAGAGGAAAGCCGTAGAACTAAGATCTGAGTGCTAGAAATCTAACCAGGGATGAGAATAGTCCAAAAACAACAATGCAGGTACATCTCGTGTGCCAATTATGCCCTTTCCTTGACTGGGAGGACTTGCAGGTAGGGGGTCAGCCATGCCCTAGTCACCTAGCAATTGAACTATGCCAACATTTTGGACGAGGCTGCCCTTCAAGGCCACCTGCAACAGGGTTTCTCAACCACAGCAACTTTAGGACGTTCAGACTTCAATTCTCAGCCAGCACTGAGATTGAGAAAGACTGTTATGGAAGTTATAGCTGGTTCAAAATGCAGCAGGACAAGCAGCAACGGGCATTTTTCTTATGCCTACGTGTCACTGCTGTGCCATGAGTGCAATTCAAGGTGCTGGTACTTTTCTTTAAAGGCTTTCATGGCATAAGACCTGGTTACCTGAGAGACTGCCTGTCCCCCGCTCCCCACCCCCGTTTTTTTGGTACATTTAGCAGGGTGGGGGGGACTCCAGTTCCCTTCTGTTAAATGTTGTCACAGATTTGTTTTATTGGCTGTTTTTAGTTCTGCCTTTTAAAATGTTTGTTTTTGTAATTGTTTAATTTAGTATTACATTCTGTAAATTACCCAGAGTCCCTGGCAGCTATATTAAATTAATTAATAATAATGTTTATAATGTACATACGTATTATACTTAAAGTTCACTTTTTAATGGTTTGTTAAATAAGCCACAATTGTTTCTTACAATAATATTTTTCTGGTTAAGTCTGTCAATAAATAAGCCAGTTTTATTATAGATCTTTAACACAGCCGTCAAGAAAGGATCATCATCAATGAATCCCTCTGTAGAAAACAGCTCAGCTAGCTCATCTGCTGGAACTGTATTCACAATCTGAAAAAAAGAAAAAGAATAGAAAATCAGCATCCAAATCAGACTAGAGACTCCTTAGCATAGCGAGGTAGCAAGAAGGACTCATGCCCTGATTGTACAGAACAGATGATTGGAGCGGGGTGGGGGGGGAGGGAAATGCAGCTCCCCACTGTTAACCCACTCCCCAGTGGGACATTTTTCATGGGTCATTCCTGCATGAATGATTGACAGCCAATTTGGGCTACTGGTTAAAGAACTGGGCTAGAAACCGGGAGACTGTGACTTCTAGTTCTGGCTTAGGAAAGAAAACCAGCTGGGTGACTTTGGGCCAGTCCCTCTCTCTTAGCCCACAACCTCAGGCTCAGTCAATAAGACAGCCAATCAACACTCCGTTGATTTGAAAAAAGCAGGAAAATTATTAGGAAGGGGAAAAAATCTGCATGAATAATTAGATATAATTTTGATGCCAGTGAATAACAACAGTACCTTTTGGAAGTCAGAGGAGGGAATTAACGTTTCCAGGTCCTTCAAAGTCAGGAAGACAATAAAACCCTGAAACGTCTTTTCTAGAAACACCAAAAAATTGTCTGAAGCATAGCATCGAAGAGAGGAGGCTGAAGTCAAGGAAGGGAGGACAAAAGGTATTTCAATAAAAATCAGGTAAGATCATTTGACAATTTTTAAGCTTCTCAAGTAAAAACATTATCAGGATGTTTAATATTTGAAATGTCAAGCTTGATTTTTCCAAAATTAAAAATTTATACTTAAGATTTAAACGTTACCTTTACTGAGGATGAAAGCAAAGCCTGCATCCTTAGTAATAATCATACTGACATTTATTTAAAACATTGATAATAATGTGAAGTTCCTCTTATGTATGATTTTAACAATCATTGCAAGAACTCTGTAAAAGTCAACACTCTGAGCCCCATTGGAGAATCCAAGGGCAGAGGGATGTAGACATGGGGGAACAGGGCATCCAAAGGCATCTAACAAAGTCAGCTGAATGGGGTTCTTGTGAAAGTGTCCTTCACCCTTTATAGTCTCTGCTGTTCTGCCCCCTCCATCCAAAATGCAGCCCACCAGCCTTTTGCTTGGGGCAGCTTAAAGCACTGGGACTGCTCTGGTTGCTAGTTACCTGAGATCACCCTAAGGATGGCTTCAAAAATTTTCTGTCGGGTAGCATTGCCAAACTGACCAAGAGAACCGTTTAACAGAGTTACTCTGTAATACAGAAAAAGTATTATTACTCCCAACCATTCAGAAAGAATGCAAAGTGCTCAAAAGGGGCTGATGTGCAAGACAGACAGGCGCAGGTGCCATGAAGGCTCCTGCCTACATCTCTAGCTTAGGCCTGAGTGTGTTGTGCAACAAGGCAACAAGGAATATAAAGCCCAGGAAAAAATAAAGAATCCCTCTTAGCCATGAATATTCTCTCGCATCTCCTGTACTCTCCGGTCTGTAATATATAACATAACATAATATAATAAAATATATTTACTAAAACTAGTAAAGTCGCATTTTTAGTTGGAAAGCCTTATAAACCCAGTAAGTAGATAAGGTGTGTGTGTGTGTGTGTGTGTGTGTGTGTGTGTGTGTGTGTGTGTTTAGTTTAGTTTAGTTTAGTTTAGTTTAGTTTAGTTTAGTTTAGTTTAGTTTAGTTTAGTTTAGTTTAGTTTAGTTTAGTTTAGTTTATTTGATTTGTATACTGCCCTACTCCTGAAGGACTCAGGGCGGTGAACAGTCAACAATAAAATACATAAATACACAAAATTTAAAAACCCGATAAAATCAAATTAAATTATTTGGCCCAGACAAATTAAAATACCCCAATAATTTAAAAACAGATTAAAATTTACGTATTTAAAAAGGGAAGAGATCAGGCCAAGCCCGCTTGATGGAATAAAAAGGTGGGTGGGTGGGATATATGACATATGAAATATGATGTGACATATCTATAACAATTAATATGGCACTTAAAAATAGCAGAATTAAAGAACTTATTCAAATGAAATAATCGTTAATAAGTAATAGAGCTCATACACAGCATTGACAGCAGAACAATTTCTGGTCTCCAGATCCTCAAATAAGAGTGGAACAAGTGAACTGTTTATTCCCGATATCAATTTTGGGAGGTACTGCATCATCCAGAGTGTCAACTCCACATCATCTGCCTTTCGAAGGATGGGTTGGGCTGTCACCAGCAAGTGCTCCAGGAGGTTGGCTTGGACCTCCTTTGGCAGGCTAACATTGTCCTTGAAAAGGAAGATCAAGCAGAAGAGTGTGACTGAATTATTGTATTATTTCTTGAGAGAGGGATTAGATAAAAGTAGAAATTAGATGTTTGGGCACCAGGTGGACTCTCTGATAATCAGATGAGACTTTGACAAAAGCTTTGCAATTGTGCCTCTCCCTGATACCTATCCAAGGATTTCCCTTGATGGATGCACTTCCGTTTCAAGGGACCTGTTCCATCTGAAACTGCCTTAGAATAAAGGTCACATCCTGCTAATGAACTCTAATCAGTTTATCTCCTCCTCACTTCATCTGGGCTATAATACTCATTGGAAGAATAACAGAATAACAATTGGAAGGGACCTTGGAGGTCTTCTAGTCTAACCCCCTATTCAAGGAGACCATTGACCATTACAGTCAAACGGCTGTCCAATCTCTTCTTAACAACTTCCAGTGATGGAGCACCCACAACGGCAATTGTTCTAACTGGCAGGAAAATTCTCCTTAATTCTAGGTTGGATCCCTCTTTGTTAAACTTCCATCCGTTACTTCTTGATGCTTTGGAAAATAGGTTGACCCCCTCTTCTTTGTGGCAGCCCCTTAGATATTGGAAGACTGCTATCATGTCACCTCTGGTCCTTCTATTCATTAAACTAGACATAACCAGTTCCTGAAACCGTTCTTTGTTTTCGCCTCCAATCCCCTAATCATTTTTGTTGCCCTTTCTGTACTCTTTCTAGAGTTTCACCATCTTTTTTATATCATGATGACCAAATATGAGTTGTAAGGAAGGAAAGATGGGGAATAGATCCACATTTTTTTTAAAAAAGGATGTATTTTATACCTGAATCAAGACTCAAAGATGGGAAAGCTAGCTTTCCAATGTGCCCAGAAAAAATGAATGATACATAATTTTAGAAAGTTCACTAAGATCAATGTATGAGAACCATATTATGTGGACTCTAAGTAAGACTTTGGGCCAGTCAGTCTCTCTCAGCCCAGCATACCTCACAGGGTTGTTGTTGTAGGAAAATAGGAGGAGGAAGGTATGTGGGAAATGCTTGTTATTTGTAAAAATAAAAAGGTTGGATACACATTAAATAAATAAAAGTATATGAAATTATGTAGATGAATCAAACAAATAAATGATTTGTAAAACAGAGTGTTACCTCAGTGAGACATGGAAAAAATAATAATTCAGCCCCATATAAGAAAAACAAAACCAGAAGACACAGAAAATAAGTAGTTGGAAGCCATCTTATTCAAATAAAATTCTCAAATAAAAGAATTAGTTATTGACTCTTAGCCTACAGGCTCATCCCCCAGTGTCCTAACTGTGACTCAAAGATGCTTCTTTAAATGTTCTTTTGGAACCCAGTCCCATAAGGCCATCTTCATCTCATCCAACCCATGAATTTTATCTATCTAATCCAATGTTAATGCAGTGTTTCCATCTCCTCCCAAAACAAGTCTTGCTTATACATGATTTGTGGAGCCTGGTGGCAACCACAAATTTGTCAGTCACATTTTAGCCCCATGTGTGTAAATAGTTTGTGGCTCAGTGTGTCATGCAAACCTGGAAGATTTGAGGGAATTGCAAAATCAACATAATTGAATGCAGCCTTAATGATTGCAAACACTTCATAAAATGTAATGCCACCTGATCTGTTTTCATACCTGTCTGCTGAATTCGTTAATGTATTCTGTCAGTGTAGCTGTTGTTATGAGATGCATCACATTCTCAACATCTTTGGGTGTCTTCAGAGCTCCATCACTGGCAGAAAACTGTGCAAGTTGCCTGACTGTTAATTTCTTGAGAACAACCAACTAAGAAGGAAAACAGGCAAGTCAGTGGAAAGATGAGAACTGCAATAAAACTACAGCTTTTTAGCCTATATATTCAAATATCTCAAGTCTTATCTTTTTTTTAAAAATACTCCTATTTTCCACTTTTTTATTTACAGAGAAATTCTAAATTTATGAAATATTTTCATGGCACAATTGATCCACAAATAAGAGAGGTCTATATTCAGTAAAATTCTCTTTTAATGAATTGACCAAGTTTGAAGATTGAATTCAATGTTGAAAAAGTGATGTAGCTAATGCACATTTATTCTATGTTCTGCAATACAATCAGCATGGCCACAGTAGCCCCAAAGGGGCTTTTCAAAAGGCAACTTGGTTTCCTTGGTTTTTTTCATGAAAACGATTTACTTTTCATCCATGACCTGGATGATGATTGAGAAGCCCATTGACATATGGCCACAGGAAGGATCAGCTGCCAGGGAATTTTGCTCCATCACAGCATATCTGAAAATTGAAATGTACCTACTGATGGTAGATGGTTACACCTGTTCTTTCTAGGCTAGTTATAAAAGAGTTCATTTTGATTTGCAATGAAAATAGAGCAAATATCTCATGGAAATAAAGACAATAGTGAGCCATAAATCCCTTTCCAACTCTGTTAATCTATTAATGCAGATGGAGGGATGATATTCTGCAAAGAAATTTAGAAAACAGAGAATGAAAAGTAGAATAAATAAGTAATGTTAGCTTCACCAATTCTTTTTTTTTATTGAAAAGTTTTACAGAAAAAAAAGAATTTCCCCCCCAATATTCCCCCCACCCTTTCCCTCCCCTCCCCCCCAGACTTCCCAGAACAAAATACAAGGTATTTCAATTAACAATCATAAACTAAATTAACTTATCTATCCTCAGACTACTAAATCCCCCCCTGAAACCTTAACTCCACTATAGATAACATAATACTTCTAATACTTAACGTTCATTCATAAGCTATTTGATATTTTCTTGTCTGATACTTATTTTGAATATAATCAATCCATCTTCTCCATTCCGATACGTATCTTTCTTGTGTATAGTCCTTCAAATAAGCTGAGATTTTCGCCATTTCTGCTAAGTTTGTTACTTTCAGTATCCACTCTTCAATAGTAGGCAAAAAGTCCTTCTTCCAGTATTGCACTACCAACAGCCTTGCTGCTGATTTTAAGTTCAAAATCACTTTAGTCTCTAATACTGTACAATCCGTCGTTATACCCAGTAAAAACAATTGAGGAGTAAATTTCAACCTTTTTTTCAGAATGTTCTGCATCACCCACCAAATTTTTATCCAAAATGCCTTGATTTTCTTACAGGTCCACCATATATGATAATAGGTTGCATCATCACATTCACATCTCCAACATTTAGCTTGCAAATTCGAGTACATGCATGATAATTTTTTAGGATCTAAGTGCCATCTATAAAACATTTTATAAAAATTCTCTCTCAAATTTTGTGCTTGCGTAAATTTAACATTTCTGACCCAAATCTTTTCCCTCATGTTTCCATCATGTTTCCATCATCACTGGTTCCTGAAAGTTTTGTGCCCATTTTATCATACAATCCTTAACCAATTCCATTTTTTTTTAATTAATTTATTTATTTTTAATTTGATTTATATGCCGCCCTTCTCCGGAGACTCAGGGCGGCTTACAATGCGCTAAGCAATAGCCTTCATTCTTTTGTATATTTATACAAAGTCAGCTTATTGCCCCCACAACTGGGCCCTCAATTTACCTACCTTAGAAAGGATGGGAGCCTGAGTCAACCTTGAGCCTTGGCGAGATTCGAACCTGCAGTAATTGCAGGCAGCTGTTCTTAATAACAGGGTGCTTTAGACCACTGTACAACCAATCTTTCTGAATCTATTCCAATAAAGCATTATACAACCTTTTAATATGCATCTGACTTTGATCTCTAATCTGTTTCACCAAATTTTCCTCATTTTGCATAACACCAATTTTTTGATCTTCCCTCCATCTAGCTTGAAGCTGACCATACTGAAACCAAGTATAAATTATCCCTTCTTCTTTTAATCCATCTAAAGATTTCAATTGCAGTTTACCCCTTTCCAAAAGAAGAAGCTCTTTATAAGTAATCACCTCTGTTTTTTGCTCTATACTTATATTTTCTATTGCATGTCTGGGATTTGCCCATATGGGTATCTTATAGTTTAGCTTATATTGATACTTTTTCCAAACCCTCAACAACGCATTTCTAAGTATATGACCCTTAAACAGTGGACCCTTTATTCACTTTTTTTTCATATAACAGATAAGCATGCCATCCATATAACAAATCATAGCCTTCTATGTTTAACATTCTTTCTTCAGTTAAGTTAAACCAGTCGCTAATTTATGATAAAACAGCCGCTTCATAGTACAATCTTAAGTTAGGCATTTTAAGACCTCCTCTCTCACGTACATCCTGTATAATTTTCAGTTTCACTCTTGGTTTCTTCCCACCCCAGATAAAAGTATTAACCCCTTTCTGCCATTCCATCAAATTTCCGTCTTTCTTAAGCACTGGTATCATTTGAAACAAAAATAAGAACCTAGGTAAAACATTCATTTTTATTGCTGCTATCCTTCCCAGTAATGATAGTTGTAGCTTTTTCCAATTTTCCATTTCTTTCTGTAGTTTTTGCCAAAGAATTTCATAATTGTTTTTAAATAATTTCGTGTTTGAGGCTGCAATATATACTCCTAAATACTTAACCTTTTTAACTATTTCAAAGCCCGTTATTCTCCCTAAATCTTCTCTTTGAGATATGGACATATTTTTAATTATCATCTTTGTCTTATGTTGATTTACTTTAAATCCAGATACCTTACCGTATTGACCTATTATGTCCAACATATATGGAGCCACTTCTATAGGTTGAGATAAAGTAACAACCAGGTCATCTGCAAACGCTCTTAATCTATAATCCTGCTGTCTAATTACAATTCCTTTTATTTTATCAGATTCACGTAACTTATTCAACAAAACTTCTAAAGTTAAGATAAACAACAATGGCGACAAGAGACAACCCTGCCTTGTACCTTTCTCAATTTTAAAGACTTCTGTTAGGCCTCCATTAACTATTATTTGTGCTGTTTGTTCCTGATATATTGCTCTAATTGAGTGTATAAAATACTCCCCAAAATGCATTTTTTCTATTATCTTAAACAAAAATTGCCAATTCAGTCGATCAAATGCTTTCTCTGCATCCAAAAATATGAACGCTGCAGGGACCTGGTTATTTTTTTCCAAATATTCCAATAAGTTTATAATTTGTCTAACATATTTCATTTGCCTCCCTTTTATGAAACCTGATTGATCATTATGAATTGTTTGTTGCATAACTGGCATTAATCTGTTCGCTAATATCTTAGCAAAAATTTTATAATCAGTGTTCAAAAGTGAAATTGGCCTAAAATTTTCAGGTTTGATACAATTTTGATCTTCCTTCGGAATCAGTGAAACAAAAGCTGTTCTCCAAGAGGGTGGAACTCCTCCCCCTAATTGAATTTTACAAAATAAAGCTCTAAGCGGTTCTACCATTTCAAACTGTAAATTCTTATAATAAACAGCTGTTAATCCATCTGTTCCCGGAGCTTTCCCTGTTTTTAACTGCTTAATTGCAGCAATGATCTCCTCAAAAGTTATTGGTTGATTCAATCCTTCCCTCTGTTCCAACGTTAATTCCGGAATATTCCCTTCCTTTAAGTATCTATCTATATCTACACCTTGTATTGAGTCACTAGCATATAACTTTGTATAAAATTCTAAAAAAGCCTTTTTGATCATATTCTGTTGGTAAACTTCCTTACCTCTAAATTCTATTTTACCAATGACTCGTGATTTCTGCTTTTTCCTCAGCATGTAGGCCAACCACCTACCTGGTTTATTGGCATTACAAAATGTATTATGTTTAGCAAATTGTAAGCTAGTTGCCACCTGATCAGCCATTAACATATTAAATTGCCCTCGTAATATATTTATTGTTTCTTTTACCTTTTTATCTCCTGGATTAAGTATAAGTAATTGTTCTTTCTTTTTTATTTCTTCCTCTATCTCTTTCCGCTTCTTTTGTTGTTTTAGTCTATGTTTATTATTCATATGTATTAACGTACCCCCTCATATAAGCCTTACTAGCATCCCAAACCATTTCCATAGAGGTACCCTTGTTCATATTAATAGCAAAAAATTCTTTCATTTGTTTTTTAAGCTCTTTCACATTTTCTTCATATCTAAATAAATTTTCATTTAACCTCCAAGACCTCCTTTCTCCCCTCTCCTGTTCAAATTCCACCCAAACCGGACTATGATCAGTTAAAATTCTTGGACATATCTTCGTCTTCTTCACCCTAGAAATAAAATCATTTGTGGTTAGTATAAAATCAATCCTGGAGAAGGATTGATGTCTATCAGAAAAGAAAGTGAAGTCTCTTTCCTCCACATTGCGTTCTCTCCAAATATCTCTCAGTTCTATATCTTCCATCATATCAAAAAAAGATTTAGGTAATTTTGCACATGTTGAAATCTTTGATAAGCTTTTTTTATCTTTCTGTGTGTCTATTACTCCATTCCAGTCACCCATTAATATAAAAGATTTATAATCCCATTGTATTATTTTAGTGTGTAAAAATTTATAAAACTTGTCTAGTTGCTGATTAGGGGCATATATTCCAATTAAAAGCATTTTTCCAGTCTGTGTTAATAATTCAATTGCAATGTATCTTCCTTGATCATCTGCCTCGATTAAATTAGCTGATAATCCTTTCTTTACATATATAACTAACCCATTTTTCTTCTCTGGCGCTGATGCCACAAAGTGTATACCTAATCTTGAATTTATCAAATATTTTTGGTCTAATAACCTAATATGTGCTTCTTGCAGACAAATAACATCATTGTTAAATTGTTTCAAGTAATGAAATACTTTTTTTCTTTTTTGTGGTGAATTTAGGCCATTAACATTCCAAGATAGAAATTTAGTTGCCATCTTTAGCTTTTCGAAGCCGCATGAGCATCAGCTGAAGCTCCTCCTCCACCTTACTCTTCGGCCTAGCCCCCCCCCCACTGCTTCTATTTTCTGAACTTCTTGAGATAGATCTTGAGATTGTTGCATTTTTAACTGTTGTTCTTGAAGTTTATAAGTTGATCGGGTCAGTCGTTGTACTTTCAGCTCTCCCTTCTTAGATGGTTCCAGAGTTGGGGGTAAGCCCCCAAGATCCAGATCTTCTTCCATGATGATTCCTCCAGCTGCAACTTCAGCATAAATTTGTATCTGCTTTCCATCTTTTTCTTGTTGTATCATCTCCATTTTCTTTCTGCCTCCCCCCACCCCGGTGAGGGTGGGTATCCAGCCTTTAAAACATTGACATAGAAATCTTTTGCCTTCCAAACTGTGTTTAACCGGTATCTTTCTCCACTATAAGTCACTATTAGACCAGTTGGAACGTCCCATCTGTATGCCACTTGTTGATTTCTCAGCTCATTTACCAAAAAGCCAAAGTCCTTTCTACTTCTCAACATCTTTGGAGGGATCTCTTTCAAAACCACCACTTCTTGCCCAGCCACCTGTACCTTATTCTTGTAGGAAGCTTGTAAAATATTATTTCTGATCCTCCTAGTTGTGAAATAAATCACCACATCTCTTGGCAGCTGTCTTTGTCTTGCCAGCCAGGAGTTAACCCTGTAGATTTTATCAATTCGGGTTGCCACATCTTCTGGTCTTTCTTTAATTATCTCTGCAATAGCATCAGCACAAATATCCTTTAAATTTTCTTTGCTGTTTTCTTTCAGGCCTCTCAATCGCAAAGCAAATTCCATGGACCTGTATTGTAACATTACCAATTCATCATCCACTTTCTCTATTTTGGTCATGACATCTCCCATTTTGCTTTCCAAATTTAAATTGGCTTCATTAATTTCTTCCACTTTCTCATCCAGCTGAATAACAAGTTTTGACAATCCTGATACTGCATAAACAATATCATCTCTTATTTCATCGTGTTTTATTGCAAACACTTCTTTAATTAACTTTATATCCTCCTCAACTTTCTTTAATTTCCCTTCCACAAGTACTGTTAAGTTATTCATTGCTCTGGCTTGATTATTCATGGCTTCTTTCATTGCTGTTGCTTGATTATTCATGGCTTCTTTCATAAATTCTTTGAAATCATTAAGAGCAGCCTCCTGACTCTGTGAATAAGCCGGAAGTTGTGCTTTCTGTGTCACCACTGACACAACTGGAGAACCTCCCCCTCCTTTAACAACTCCTAGCTTAACTTGTTTAGAAGCCATCTTTTTTTTTCCTTTTTAAAAAGATCTTTTTTTTTTCAAAGCCACAAAGTCCCTTGAACAACTTTAAAATGCTTGTAATTTATAGTCTCTAATTTATCAGGCAAAATAGTCTTTTCTCCACAAGTTCTCACTTCCCAGCAGCTTTAATCCACTCTTACAATGCAAAGTTCTCAATAAGCACTTTCGTTTCTGACTTTCACTTTCAAAACCATAACAAAGACGCCATCTTCAGCCTCCAGCTCAAAGAAATTCAGTTTGAAACAAAGTAAATCCAGAGTTAAGCTCTGTTACTTTTAAGGCTTGTTCTCCTGTTTCCGCTCTGCCTGCGCTTGTAATCAATCAGACTCACTTTTTAACAGCAGGACCGGACGCAGCTTCTAGATCTGCTTACACAGAGTTGTCCCGGATTCGGAGCTTCTTGACGGGCTGACTGGGGAGCTCTCACCCTCCAAGCCTCTGGAATTATTCCAGAGGACTTTTAGGGAGCTCTACTCTCACCCACCGGCTCTCCTCTCCTTCTTTTCCCGAAGGGGAGGTTTTTCAGCCGCCAGACAGCCGATTTGCGCTGTAAAAGCAGCTTTTACGAAGTCATGAGGCTGGCGGTCTAAGGAGACCGTCCACGAAGCCTGCGGTGCCGACCGGAAGTCCCAGCTTCACCAATTCTTGAAATAGCACTCACTAGCTTCCTCGTAGGAATAACAATGGAAAGTTTTTGTTGATCGGCTTTCTCATCTGATTTTTCACTTTTTTTTAAAGGTACATTTGTCTCTGTTTATTTGTGTCTCAGATTGCCTGTCCTTTCCTCCAAACCCACCATCTGTTGCTCATATTCATGTGATGACTACCTTTGGCTTCTATGTTTTTTCCCAGTGGGACATGATGCACTCATTCATACAATAGAAGCCGAATTATCACAATGTGCTAAACCATTTAGTTTTGTTTGGGGACAGAAACATAGACAGAAACCCTAACCCTAACCCTATCATCAGACTCCTGGCCATAAACATTTCTCCCATTTGGTAAACTACAATCAATCTCCTCCTACAAAGCAGCTGAGAAGTTCTGGGACTGATCCTAAATGCATTCTACTATGCTATTGTCCCACAGGCAATGTGATGGATTTGAAGCCTGGCCTTTTGAGTCCCTTGCAGTCTCCAAGAAGAAGCAACTGATGGAACAGATCACATTTCAGACTAGCAGTATAACCAAACTGAATAGGCTTTCTGAACATCATCAAATCTACTAAGTGAGTATTGTCAGATGAGACTAAGAAAGTTCCACCAAGTTCAGCTTCCTTCACCCAGATTACTGTGGAAAGCTCCTAGGTAGCTCTCCTGTCCCCCTCCATTAGCAACTGCTCTATAGAAACAATGCATCTCTAAGCTCATTGCTTTTTCATTGCTACTCTGGTCAGAGGCCACTTGCAGATAGACCCGGTTATTATTTTAATTCTCTTTCCTACAAACATTTTTTCAATACATCTTTATTACAGATCCTTTAGTTGTCTTATTATAACACAATAATATGAAATAAACATCTATAAATATCACCAAAAAACAATGCAAAAACATGCAAAAACAAGGAAATGTTTGATACAAATCAAAGCTGATCAAATACAGTAAGACTTAGGAAACTTAACTAGCCAAGAAGTGTTTAGTACCCCTCCCTCCCTATAAAGACTGAATCAATTACTTACACCACTGAACCTGGAATTCAAAGAAAGAAATTCTTGATACTTGGCATATCGACTGAAACGTGCAAAATTGACCAATAGCCACGAG
The DNA here is from genome assembly GCF_059756535.1 of Pantherophis guttatus. Lineage (NCBI taxonomy): Eukaryota > Metazoa > Chordata > Lepidosauria > Squamata > Colubridae > Pantherophis > Pantherophis guttatus. The sequence goes on from NC_142076.1 coordinate 449,776, forward strand.
GTGCTGTTGAGGTTCTTTGTGCAAGCTGATCCTGCAATTAAACAGTTGGCAATAAGATTAGGTTATAAAGATGCTCTAAAAGAACTAGGATGGTGTGGAAGTACAAAGTCTTGCATTTTAAAGATCCCTGCACCCACTTCAAATCTCCAATTTAATATTTTCTTTTCTTTCTCTGTCCCTATTCTCTTCTCCTGAATTTTATTTTTCCCTTTTTATTATATTTTCATAAATCTTGAGATGTTGTACTGTTTTAATATGGTGATGTTTATAAGATAGGATTAGTAATTATTAACATTCTATTATTAAGATAGCTTAATGTGCTTCCCCTTCATGGATTACTGCCTTGTCATGGCGAAGGGGCTCACATAGCTCAATGAAGCTATGAGCTATGCTGTGCAGGGCCACCCAAGACGGACAGGTCATAGCAGATAACTCTGACAAAATGTGATCCACTGGAGAAGGAGCTTAACAGAAAAAATGTCAATATTGATTATAACTTGGGATGATAATATTACAAACATAAAATTATTTGAGGTTTTTTTTTCATCCAAACGTAAACATAACATTAACAAAAGTCACATCAAAGTACTAGTAAGTACTGCAAGACACATCAAAGTACTAGTTATATGATAATGGTTTCAATCTTAAACTTGCAACTTAAATTGTCCACTTTACTGTTAGTATATATTAAAAGTGGGGGGGGGGAGAGATAAAGGAAGCAAATTTAACAAAAGTTAAAATACCTAAAAGGCAAAAAAATATTTCCAAACGCATCAGAATTTCAATTACCCCAAGTCAAAATAGATTACTGAGGATGGGATTCCATTTGCAGTCCAGGACATTTAGAGGGGGTGAAGTTGGGGGGGGGGCATTCATTTAATGGAATATTTAAATAACAATGGCTGGGTTTGCATCAGCTGTGATTTGGCAGTTTGTGGCTTAGTGAGTTGTGTGAACTCACAATTTCCTTAGTGCACATGATATGAATGGGTCTAGCTAAACTGATTTAAACATTTTGAGTAATCCAGCCAGCGTATGGAAAGAGGAGACTAAAACATATGATGAACGGTTGAGGAACTGGGCCTGGCTGGTCTAGTGAAGAGAAGGACCAGGGGAGACATGATAGCAATATTCCAAGATTTGAGGGGCTGCCACAGAGAGGAGGAAGGGGGTCAAGCTATTTCCCAAGACACCTGAAGGCCAGATGAGGAAGAAAGGATGGAAACGGAACAAGGAGAGATTCAACCTGGAAATACGGAAGAATTTTCTGACAGTGAGAACAATCAACTAGTGGAACAGAAGTTTATTTATTTATTTATTTATTTATTAAATTTATATCCCACCCTTCTCCCCGAAGGGACTCAGGGCGGTGAACAGCCGAGAATTAAAATAACATGCAATATAAAAGTTAAAATAATTAAAAATAAATTAAATTAAATGGCCGCCCCAATTTAAAACCCCTAGCAATACAATTAAAAAACTAACCCATAAAACCTATTCAGGCCAGGCCGGTTTGCTGAAATAAAAACGTCTTCAGGGCCTTACGGAAAGTGTGGAGATTCGGAATCAGCCGTATTCCGGGAGGTAGCTCGTTCCAGAGGGCGGGTGCTCCCACAGAGAAGGCCCTCCCCCTGGGGGCCGCCAGCCGACATTGCTTGACCGACGGCACCCTGAGGAGGCCCTCTCTGTGAGAGCGTATTGGCTGGTGGGAAGTTGCCTTCAGAAGTTGTGGGAACTTCATCACTACAAGCTTTCAAGAAGAGACTTGACTGCCATCTGTCAGAAATGATGTGGGGTCTCCTACTTAGGAGGGGGTTGGACCTACAAGGTCCCTTCCAACTCTGTTAATTTGTTGACTAGGAACCTGGATTGTCATGCTCATTCTACGTGGGCAAAATGAGGTCGGTGAAATCAAGATGGTATTGCTGAAGCCCCACTCATAAAAGGGGTGGAGTTTGATTACATTGTCCCCCCTGCCCCACCCCAGGTGCTCTGGATGACCAATCAGCACAAGGACTGAGGGTTCCCTGTACTCCATGGGGTCTAACTCTGTGGGAAGAGGAGGGGAAACATGGATTCCCACCAAATTAGAGCTAATATTGAATGAAAGGAGTGACCTTCACATCAGACTTTATGTTGTAAGCCATCCAGAGTCACTGAATACAAGATGGGAGGCAAGCAACTTTTATAATTAAATAAATAGTAAATAAATAAGAGTTATTGCAAGCATTCTAGAGGTCCTGGGAATATTGTTTTATCATTGTATATCCTGATTGTTTCATCTTTTTACTTAGAACTCCTGGGGAATTAGTTTCCCACCCCACAACCAGGAGTAGGAAAATAAAGGCCCTAGATTAACTTGCAATTGCCCAACATTTGGCCCAGCCCAGTGACTACACTGCAGTGTACTTCAGATCAGCCACCAAGAGACCACACCCTGATATATAACCATTGTTCTCTTACCACTAGCATTCAATCCCCTTAAATAAGGAAGTTGGAACGAGTGGAAAACTTCATATTGGATGTGATGATTCATCTTCATAAATTCTGCATCTAATCCTTTAACACTGAAAAACAGAAGTGTGGTTCGGAAAAGAGAAGAGATAGATAGAAAAATGAAGACCAGGATAAAGAGGAAGGAAGAAAAATATTCTGAGGCAAAGTTAAATATTTACTGTTTTATAGGACTAGCATACTCCAATCTGGAGTCCTTCAGATGTCATCTGTGGCTTTTTCCCAACTTGATGCAGCCATGTTGGCTGGGAATTCTAGCAACTGCACTCCCAAAATATCCAGAGGGCACCAGCTTGGAGAAGCTTGAGCTATGGTGTCCACCTTACTTCTAAAGAACAATGCCTAACCATTTCAAATAAAACTCTTGTTAGACAGGCTTGATAGGAAGAGATAGAAAGATCTCTTAAATATGTTCTGGAGAATACCACAAAAATATTCAGCACAGACTGCAGCCTTGCTTCATGACCTTGAGTGAGGGTTTCAGATATGTGAATTCCAATTCTCAGAATTCCCCAACAAGTATAGTAATATCTTAGGAACTAAAGTACAGATAACTAGAAATTCTCAAAATTAAGAAACTCTTTACTAAATGGATAAAATAGACAGATATACACATGGTCTGAACCAATGTAAGTTATTATTGAAAACTACTGCACCCACATATGTAATTCAACACAGTCTTTGTAGAGCTAGAAAGTTAATGTTGGAGCTAAAATGAAACATTTGCATATAAATTTTTCTATACACCTAATATTCAGACAGCTATTTGCTGGCCATAGGAAAATCAAAATTTCAAAATAATTGAAGTTTGAGAATTGACAATATTTTTCTCCGGTAGACATGCTAGCAGGTGTTATGCAGTCCTGGGGATAACTGAACAGTCATAACTGAAGAAAAGATTAATAGTCCCACTACATACATTGCCTGGTATTGCTCACACTGCATGGACTCATTGTGAAGACACTGGAGCATCTCTGGTGAAATTCCTGAGATAAAAGGGCGAAGTCTTTTCTGGAACCAGGACATCACAAAGGCAGTCTCGTTGAAGTGATCTTCGTTTCTTAGCTTCTCATCCCACAAAGCCTGCATTATGGCAGTTTTCGCTTGATTGGAAATTAGGGAAGAGTTCACAATCTGGGGAGGAGATATGAGAGTTGCAGAGAAATTGCATCCTAAGGAAAAGAGTTTTATAATGAACTCAGAGAACATTGAGAATAGTTGGAAGTCGAGGAGGCCTTCCATTCATGACCGAAGTGCCTTGAGGCAACCAAAAGTCTGCCGGCACTTCTTGCCAAGCCAGTTCTGTCTCACTCAGGGGCCGGGGGTGTCCTCACGCATCTAATGTGAAACAACTTCAGGAAAGCAACTGCTAGGGGATCCTTGTGTCACCCACCAGGAAAAAAAAATCCCTGGCAACTGTTCTCCTTGAGAGGAGACAAAATAGCAGATGTACACCACATGGATGTGCCTCCCAGAAGGTGCCCACAGATCAGGTGCAGTAGTTCACCTATGAGTGGGGCATTGCCCAGTTAACCTGCCTAACTACCTGTTACCTGTTACCTATTGGCTAAAGAACCTCATCTTATTCCCACTTTTGGAAGACCACTGGGCAAATTGTCATAAAGACTGTCAGAGAAGCAGGAAGGCAATTCTTTAGTCATAAGTTCTCTAAATTCTTCCCACATCACAGCAGTCTCCAAAAAGCGTGCCTACCGTCCCTGTCCTAATGTTCCCTTTTATTGTATTCATTTTATGTATTCAATTCATGCTTATACTTATATATATTATCTAATATGTATTTGACAAAATAAATAAATAAATAAAAATAAATAAAGAGGTGACATGAGGGGGAAGCATGATAAATGGGGGGAGGGGTGTAATTAAATTAACACCTCCTTTCACCTTTTCCTTCTCAATTTTCCCAAAACCTGAAAAACAAGAGGCAGTCATGGGGTTCGCAATTTGGCAATTGGAATAGGCAGGTGTGTAGCCCAAATTGTGAGAGGCTGTAGAAGCCTGGGACCAGGAGCTTGGCTTATGTGAGAAGCAACAGCACAAAAGAGCCTTGATAGTACAGTGGTTTAGTGCACCCTGTCATTAACACAGCTGCCTGCAATTTCTGCTGGTTCGAATCTCGCCAAGGCTCAAGGTTGACTCAGCCTTCCATCCTTTCTAAGGTAGGTGAAATGAGGACCCAGTTTGTGGGGGCAATAAGCTGACTTTGTATAAAATATACAAAAGAATGAAGGCTATTGCTTAGCGCATTGTAAGCCGCCCTGAGTCTCCGGAGAAGGGCGGCATATAAATCAAATTAAAAAAAAAAAAAAGTCATGGGCCCTTCATCTGCCCCTTGCTGTAGATACATGGGACTGTCTACCCCGCAGGTCAGCAGCCCCAACTGAAATATCCCACTGGGAATATCAGAGGGTGAAGAATAAACCTTGTAAAGATGAAGTCAATAAAAAAACCACCCTCCCAAGCGTTCTGGACCTCCCAGATATGTTGGAGGAAAACTTCTCTTAGACCCAGGCCACATGGGCTATTTGTAGAAGGCTGCCCTCACTTCCATGAAGCACAGGGAGCTTTATCGGTTCCTTACCCATCATTCATCAGTAAACTCACAACCTGCTTCCCTAACAGCAGAGTGTGAGCTATTGCTCAGTGTCAAGAAACAAGGAGGTAGGATACAGAATCTTGGGAATGGAATACGCAAAACTCCCGCTCTCGTTTATGAGTGGATTCAGCAAGGCTCTGGAAGTTGCCTGAACTCCCTTTCTCTGATTGCAGAGCTGAAGGACTAACTGCCCTTTTCCCAAATAAACCTAATAATGAAACATGACTCTGCTTTACATTTGCAGTTTTGAGATAGTCCATTTCTTTTCTTACACCACAGAAAATTAAGTTTTCGCTTAATTACTTAATTCTTTTTGTATTATTTTGGTTGAGAATTATGTGAACTGTAATCCAACACTATCCGGAGGGTATCAAGCTTATCAGTCAACTAAGAATTTAACCAAACAGTCCCTCCATATATTAGATGCTTACAAACCAGGGGTGAAATCCGACCAGTTCGGGTGAACCAGTACCAGACATTTGGCCTGGGTCGCCGAACCGGTAGTGACCACTGGCTGGCCACGCCCCCGAACCGGTCGCCTTGTCACCACTCACTCACCCTGCCCCGCCCAGTCTCTGCTCTGCAGCTTGCCTGCCTGAAGCACTGTACCCCAACTGAGCGGCCCTGATCTGCCTGCCAGGTAAGCCTGCAAGTCGCGGCCTAGCTAGCTGCCCCTGCCCCCCACCCTGTCCCAGCCTGCCTCTTGTACTCCCTTCCCCGCGGCCCACAGCCCTGCCATGCTTCCCTACCTTCTATGCGGCCTTCCCAGAGGTCCCTGTGGCCAGGCCCGCTTGCAAAGGCCTCCCCTACTCCGTTTCCAATGGCCCACAGCCCCAACATGCTTGCCTGCCTTCCATGCGGCCTTCTTGGCATCCCCATGGCCAGCTTGAGAAGGCAGGCAAGCGGGCCTGGCCTGGGCATGGAGCGCCTCCGTGTGCTTTCTGGGTCAGCAGCTGCTTCTCTCCCCTGCTGGGAATGGGAAAGCGTCTTTCGCAGCACAGTGAAATTTAGCTTTGGGTCCGACTTCACTCCCATTGGGAAAGTGCTCTGCCACCCACAGTGTTTTCCGGACTGGGAGGACCCAAAATGGCAACTCCTTGCTGTGTGCTTTCCCAGGGCCCCAAGGGCCTCCCTCCTGGAGCATCGCTGCCACCGCTGATGCCACCTGCTGCAAAAGCTGCACAGGAAACCTCCCTGGGAGTTCCAGGATACAGCGCTGTCGCCCCTGCCACCGCTGATGCCAGCCACTGCAAAAGCCATGCAGGAAAACTCCCCGGGAGTTCCAGGATGCTGCGCCAACGCCACTATTGCCACTGCTTTGGAATTCTCCTTCTGCCGCCACTGCTGTGGCTGGAGCTCGCCACTAGGATCAGTATCAGTAAGTTCTTGCTTCACTCCCTGGGAAGGGCTCCGTCATGGAGGGCTGTGTGCCCAGCCCAAGTGCTTTCTCTCGGGCCTCCCGTCTCACATGTCTTGGGTGGTCTCACTCTCCTAGCCTTTGAAGGAGGAAGGGAAGGGAGAGGAGAGAAAGAGAGAAAAAGAGAGAGAGAGAAAAGAAAGAGAAAGGAGAGAAAGGAAAGAAGGAAGGAAGGAAGAAAGAAAGACAAGAAAGAAAAAGAGACAAAGAAAGTGAGAAAGAAAAAGGAAGACAAAGAGACAAAGAAAGAGAAAAAAAGAAAGAAAAAGAAAGAGAAAAAAAGAGGAAGGAAGGAAGGGAGAGAGAGAGAAAGAAAGAAAGAAGAGGAAGGAAGCACCACAAACCCTGGCACTAGACGTGGCTTCAGAAGACGCTTTGAAACAGCAAAGCAATCTAGGGCTGGAAGGGCTCCTGGAGGTCATCTAGTCCAACCCCCTACTGCAGCAGGAAACCTTACATCATCTGGATTATTTTGGTGCCTCTAACAGAGAGGAAAATTGCCAGAAAGGAGAAGGAGTTTACTAGGACAAGGCTGCCATGCAGAGGAAGGCAGAGATTAGTCCTTGATTTATGACAATTGAGCCCAAAATTTTGGTTGCTAAGCAAGAGCGTTGTTCAGTGAGTTTCACCACATTTTACTCAATCGATGACATCTCCTGGCTCTAACAGTGAGTAACATAAGTGATGTCAAGTTGTCCACGCCTGTCCGGTCACATGACCACCAAGCCACGCCCACAGAGCCGGTAGGGAAAATTTTTGGATTTCACCCCAGCTACAAATGGTAGTCCTATCTTCCCATTCCCTTCCCCTTTTTGTGCCTTCAAGTCAGTAATGGCTCCTGGCAACTGTCTGGATCCCCCTGCAGTTTTCTTTGGAGCGTGCTTTGCCATGGCTTCCTTCATGCCACTGAGAGAGCATTTCTGGCCTCGTCCCTAAAATGGGACTGGAGCTCAAAGGTCTCCAAGGTTCTAGCCACAGCCCAAACTGGCTCTCACCTATCACACCATAAGCAATAATCACATATTGTGTGAATGCAGGCATTGTATCTTTACTTGAAGTAGTGATGAACATAGAGCAAGAGTACTTTCTTCTTTAAGGGGGGGTGGTGGTGTTACCTTTTCATTAAATTCCTCCAGGGCATTGATCAGCTCTTCCCCATTCACTTGATTTAGAAGGACTCTGACTATATTGAGTGGAAGGTCATATTTTTTCCTCAGGGTGAATTCCAAAGCTTGAATTATAAAGGTACTGTTAACGTGACTGAGATTCTGAAGCTAGGGAGAGAGGATTTAAAAAGTATTAGTATTGGTGTCCAAAAGCAGTTTGAAAATGACACAGTAACAGCAAACTGGCAGGGAATTAGACACTAAAGCCAACTTTTTAATCTAGCTGCCTGTCAAGATATTGATGGATGTCCTTTTCACTTTCTGAAATCTTCATGAATGAAATTGGACAGACTTTCTCCTAAAACAGGAGGGGTCCCCAACCCTGGGGCCACAGCCTGTTGGAAACCAGGCAACAGGAGAAATGGGCAAGCACGTGCACATGAAACTCCACCCGCGCAAGTGGCGGGGGCTTCTGCTCACAAAGTTCCATTTGCACGAATGGAGCTTTGTGCATGAGCCCAAGCCCCCTCTCAAGCCCCCTCTGCTCGCGTTCAAGTGCCCACCTCTCGTGCAAATGCCACAGTTGTGCATCCACACGTGCACCTGCCACTCACACGAACACACACACACACACACAGGCCCACCAAGCTGGAAAGGTTGGGGACCGCTATCCTAAAGGAATCCCTCTAGCCAATGATGCGATAATTTTATTTTTATTTCTTTAACAAGGATGGCTTGGTTTGATTTTAGCCAGTAGTTGTGTACAGGGTTGACATCTTCATCTTGCAGTGCACATGAAAAAGGCACAGAATTTTGACTGTATAATCATGAGTGCCATCTTGACTTTTTTAAGCCATCCACCCCAAAATCACCAAGGTAGTGAGGAAATATCAAACTCGAAACAAGTAGACTCCTTATGACTTGTGTTTGAGGCACCCTCTTCTAAATCTGTACTCTGCATAGTCCAGTTTTCCTCAAGTGCCATCACCCCCAAGACCAGGGTTTCTAATAGTGGGCACTGGAGAAGGAGTTGGGCTGGCCAAGTCTGGCCTGACCTCTCCTAGCTGATGAAAGACCAGCAAAGCCTTCCTCCAGCAGCACCCTTCTAGCCCTGGATCAAGGATCTGGCAAATCCTGAAAGAGGTTCTTGAAGGCACAACACTCTTGTGAACTGAGCACACAAGCAGCATTCTCATTAAAATCCTGCACCAGTCTCATCTTAATCTACTTAATCTAAACAGGCTCTAAGGCTGTTTAGAGAACTTACATTGTCACAAACGAGGTGAGTAAGGTTGGCAGATACTTTGACATCAATTCTGTAAGAAAAGCGGAAAAAAGACGGGCATAGAAGGACAATGCCAGAAAAGGCTCCCAAGAATGTGGCGAAGGCCATCCTAATTCCACACATTCAATAAGGCTGGCCCATTTTTGCAGCAACTGACATGGTATATGACCCACCCACAGCCTTAAAAAAAAAACCCATCCTGCCAAAAATGTTAATATTTTCCAAAGAATTTTCAAGTTTTGGTGGGTTTTTTTCCATTACTAACTTTGTGTTATCTGATTATTCCTTATTGGATTAGAAAAAAATATCCTCCCTTTCCATTTTTAAACTCGTTTCGGATACAATCTGAGTTTCCTTTGCAGTTGCAGAGCTTTTCCACAATTATGTCTTCCTTTATTCTATGGCTGTTGACAGGTTTTGTTATCAACAGAAAGGAAGATACGGGGCAGAAAGATGTTCAAATGTTCCCTAATATAATGTAGCTCCCTCCAGAAGCAATTGGGAGTACAGTCCCACAGTTACAGGATTGCAGAACACGGATATATCTCATCCTTCATTCTAGCTCTTTCACTTGTAAAAAATCCACTCAAAAATATTGTCTTCCTTGCACCTAACCACTTGCTTCCCTACTATACTTCATTCTGCAAACTGCCATATTATGTAGTAGCTTGAGTTCCCAACTGTTCCTCATGTGATCTATAGAAATCAAGAAACAAAATTTTTTTGGCACTATGGCAATAAACAGTGACATTTTTGCAGATTAAAATATTATTCAAAGCTCAAGAACAAAGATTTGTAGAATAGAATGTTAGTCCTGAGTGTGGACAAGGAACTACCCTTTTACGCTAATTCCACTTTTGTTCAGAATCTTCCCAGCATCAGGAATTTGTTAATTGGGTTATAAAAATACCTCTCTACATCTTCACAAACTTCAGAAACTGCAAAAATAAAAGTAAGAACAAAGAAAAAATTAGCAGGCTTCTCCCCAAAAAGGGATTCTTGTTAGGAAAATGCCAAACCCCAAGCATTGCAATATAGCACGTACCATTAATCCTGGCAGCGGGACACTAAAACAAAGAAAAGTACAAAAGTGCAATTAATGTTGGATCCTTCAAATGTCAGTGAATTCACAATCGTGGTGGAAGTGTTTATTGCAAACTGTGATAATCATGAACCTTTAACTTTTAAAAACTAATTTAATTTTTATTTCTTCATTCATAACATTACCATAAAGCTAATACAAGTCTTTACAACTGGCAGGGAGACTATTTATAAACATAGGAGCCTTGCTTTAAAATGTTTGGCATCCATTCTCTACCATTTCTCTCCTTGTTGAGCTGTTTCTCCTTTTGTGATTCACACCCCTGCCAGGAATCTGTAGTTAAGTGTCAGGCAGCTAAGTTAATTTTTGACATTTTTTTCTTTAAGAGAATTACAAAGTAACTCAAAATCTGAAGCCCCACAACTGTGGAAGGATATGTACTACAGTATACAACAAATGGGTGAAAACCTCCGTTCCTGATCATTTTGTGACAGCTTCTTTCCCAGGACACCCAGAGGAGGAGATTAAAATCTGCAAGGAGTTGCATGCAAAAGACCAATCGCAATGCCCAGTCCACTATCTTGCAAATTTTGACAAGAGCAGGACAGCACCTTCAGTGTGTCAAGAAACAAGCAACTTACCGATGCACCTTCCACTCTGGCTACGAAGAAGGCTGCAAAACAAGAGGGAGGCCATTAGAAAGGGCCTTTGGCTTTTCCCAGTCAGACCACTTGGCCCCGATTCATCATTCCTCCAACCAGGAAGAGCTTTCAAGTGGACACGCAGACTCGCATCCTTGTGCCCAGACATGTCAGAAAATAAAAATGAGCTCCCCTGCTTCTACCTGTGAACTGCACACTTCTCCCCAAATAGGTGCGCCTGAACACGGAGGAAATCAACTTATGCCGTGCCTTCTATTTGCCAGCATTCTTTTGCTTCTCTGTGTTGTACCGAGTGGAGGAGATTGGGGGAAGGAGAGGGGGATCAGCTTTTTTTTGGTTTAAATGTATAAGAAATTTCCAGGAAATGCTGTATTCCATTCAACAGTGAAAACTGACGAAGTATACACAAGCAAACTGCTCCTCTGCAGACTCTGAAGCTTTGCAAGGAAGACGGATTCAAAGGGCCTCACAGATCTGAGCATGGCAGAGATTTCTGTGGCATAGCCCCAGCCATGGGGACAGAAGGGGCTCAACTCAGCCCTGGAGCTTCCAGTCAAAGAGTCAGGCCATCCCCAACACAAATGAGGACTTCAAGAGACAAAACTCGTGCCCTCCAGTTAGAAGGCTGGGTTACTGAGATTGCCAATCTTAGCACACCCATAGGGATCTACATTAGGGAAAGCTGATGAGAAATTCTTTGAATAAATATCCAGAAGAGAAAGTCTAAATGGAATCAAAAATCCAACAAGAAACAATGGAGTTCTGAATATTGAAATCATTTTGTCATTAGCCTAAGAACTGCCTTAAATTTAAATTTAAAAGCTGCAGTGAGGAGAACATTTGGGGAAAACACAGACAACTGTAGATGTGCAGCACAATATCTTCTTCCCAGAAAAATTTGCCTTCTTGCAAGAATTTGCAGCCAGTGGAACTGCATGAGACAATGGCCAGATATCTGTTTCTGAGATTTAAACATAATGCATTGGCTGCCAGTCTCCTTCTGGGTGCAATCCAATGTGTTGGTGATCACCTTTAAAGCTCTTCATGGCATGGGTCCAGGCTACTTGAGGGACCAGTCATCCCACTGGGATTGGCCTGTCCTTTCCAGGCCAGGGGAGGAGGCATGCTGCAGGTCCCATCAGCCTGATTATTCTGGCTGGCGGGGTCCAGGAGGAGGGCCTTCTCTGCTCTTGCTCCTGCCCTCTGGAACATCTCCCCCCATCGCCAATGTGAGGCTGGCCCCAGCCCTCCTATCCTTTCGTAAGGGCCTAAAGACATGGCTCTGCCAGTTGGCCTGGGGCCCAATGCAGGAGCATCAGGTGATTAACAAGAGATCCCCCCTCCCTCCCACCCTGCCCCCCCTCCCCATCTGTAATTGGATTGTAGCACTTGTTGGTTTTGTTTTTAGTGCGTATACACACACACACACACACACACACACACACACACATATATATATATATATTATGATTGTAAGCCACCCAGAGTAACCCTGTAGGAAGATGGGTGCCCAATACATGTCATAAATAAATAATAAATAATCTATAGAAGGGATGAAGCCATGTGGAAGATGCCATAACTTTTGTAATTGAGCTGTTTTGGCGAAAGGTGGCCACAACCTTACTGGAAAGGAGTTAGTGTAGACGCCCATGGGGGGAAAATAGCACTGACATACCTATATAGAGTACAAAAGCTGTAAACAGGAATGAAGGCTGACACACTTGTGCCATGGTGGGTCTCATCCTGGCACTGTAAAAAGAAAACAGCCACCAGTTGTGCAATTTAAAGTTTCTTAAAATGCATCTCAAAGGTTTCGAAGGGAAAGGTTGCAAACGTTGTTGCAGCTTGACATGTTTTACCCTCCCCGTGAACGACCCCCTTACAAAGCAGCATGCTGGTCGAGCAACCTCATCCGTGTATCCATTCATGCTTTGGGACAGGTCATGCTCAGTAATCATTTCACAAGAGAGCGCTCTCAAAAGCCCAGGCATATAGACTGGCTGGCAAAGTTAGGGTTCCTAATTTGCTCAAGGCAATATAGGAAGGTGAAGCCAACAGGACATCAAAACAGAGAGCAAGCAGAAATCCATTTTTAATAGTTTTTTTTTTTAGAAAAGCAAACTGGACGAATACATTCACTTCCTGATCCTTTGCGTCTGGTTTAAACAATAAAATGTATAACCAGGATCCACAGATGGCCCAAATTCACACACCCTGGGGCAAAAATTTCTAGAGGCAAATGTTAAGTTTTGGAAATTTCCTCAAAGAATATGGTAAAAATGAGGAATGCCAGTAATCAATTGCCAAAACTAAGTGGACCATTTGAAAATTCCAAACTTTTCACAATCCAGGTTTTACTATTCTGACTTCATGTCTTAACTATTTTTTTCCCAGTTCCCATATTTCAGAGTTATTATAATGCAATTGTTACCTCACAATGCTCTATTGTGCTTTGAATTATTTGATAAAAACAAGATACCTCTCCAAATGTACACAAGGAAAGAAAAAATTGGGAAACAGAGAACGGGTAAAGGGAAATTATAGCACTGTAAACAGTAAATACAGTCAATGGATCCTTGTAGATAAAGGTTCACCCACCTCTATTCAGGAGTTGACGTCCTCGTGATGTACGTTAAAGAACAAGTTTTTGCTGGATTATCCTGATCTTATCCCTTGAAGGTGGGAGACGTCAGAAAGAAAGAGGCGTGACAGGTATCAGATTTCCACAGTTGCTTCAGAAGACGACTAAATTATGGTTGGAGGATGACCATAAGCCCTCTTTTGAATACTCAGGCAATCTCCGCATATTAGTGGAAGCCATGTCAAAATAGACATCTCTCGTTTAAAGGCACAACTCCCAATCAACAGTATTTATGCTTATTTATCAGTGGTTCCAAAATCCATCATTTGGAACATGGAGTTTCTCACATTTTGAAAAGGAAATGAGGAAATGAGGAAATTCAAATGTCACACCTACCATATATTAGTCAGATGGTCAAAGTCAATAGAGGTGAACATGCTATATAGTTTGGGGATACCAAAGCAAGCTTTGGATTGCAAAATTCTCTTCTGCCTTTTGGAATGAAAAGGACATTGGGGCATTGAATGGACCTTTGCTCCCTTTTGAAGTTGTAGTGTTAATATAGTCAAGTTCCTTATGAAGAGAACTGTAAATTTTGTGAAGTTTTGTTCAAAAAGCAATCCAAATGTAATTTGTACTGATATCTAGTTTATCCTCCAGTGATTTAGACAAAGACCCAGCAAGAATATATCAGGCATTGCTTTGTAGGTGTCATCAATTTCAAAGGTTTCTTGGGATTCAACTGTTCTGAAGCCAACCTTTACGATACTTAAGAGCAAAATTCTGTGGAGATTTTGGCAAACGCCAGTTAAAACAGAGGCCAAGAGAAGCAGGAATATCAATCTTCTTAAGTTCCTAACAATTTGCAGTAATATTTTAGAAGAGAAGGATTAGATGCAATGCCTGTTCCTGTAAATTAGAAAAAATCTCCCTTAACTTAATAGGGTTGGTGACTCTTGTGTTTTTTTGGGGGGGCAGGGGAAGCATTAGCAAAGAGATACTGCACCATTTTACTGCTTGTCCCAATTGTTTGTCTATACCTGCAAACAGGTAAAACTATCTTAAAACTTGCTAACCCTTTGACGTCTGCATTCTCTTTGCTTGACTTTCATCTACTTACTGATAATAAAGATATTCAACAGTTTCAGAGCAGGTTGGCCTGGTTTATCTTGGCTTCAGGGAATTCCAGCCTGGCCAGTATGTCCTCATTCTTGGACAGCCCCTCCTAGAATGCCCTGCCATTCTCTGGATCATGTTGGCTTCTCTTTGCAGAAGATTAGCTAACACTGCTTACAAGTGGCCTCAATTTTCTTGAATTTTTCTGTAAAGCAGTATTTTTATTTTATTTATTTGATTTGTATACCGCCCTACTCCCGAAGGACTCAGGGCGGTGAACAGCCAACAATAAAATACATAAATACACAAAATTTAAAAACCCGATAAAATCAAATTAAACTTTTTGGCCCAGACAAATTAAAATACCCCAATAATTTAAAAACAGATTAAAATTTACAAATTTAAAAAGGGAAGAGATCAGGCCAAGCCCGCTTGATGGAATAAAAAGGTCTTCACAGCACGGCGGAAGGAGCACAGATCCGGGATCCTCCGTATCTCCGGGGGGAGCTCATTCCAGATGGTAGGTGCCCCCACAGAGAAGGCTCTCCCCCTAGGGAAATCTATTTACTTGATCATCTATATTACCATACTGGAAGCAAAAGAAAAGAAAAAAAGAACAATTGATTGAATGAAACTGATTCCAAATATGGATTCTGACGTGTAGGAAATGGCATGAAGCTAACTAGGTGGGAATTGATGCAAGAGGCATCTATCTTTAGATCCTACGCACATTGCAAATATCCAGAACATGAAGTAAAGGTGTTAAGAACATTTCCCATGTGCTGGAATGCACTGAACACTTGTGGGACTTACTTGGCTGTGGGCTACAGATGCCCCGGGCCAAAACCTTTTGCTTCCTGCCTCAGATTTTTACTCCATCTCCAGATTGGGGCAAAGTTAGCGACTAACTTTAGCCCAACCCTGCCAGAAGACACAGGGAAGATAATAGATTGATTCATCACATTCCACTAAGCCTGTATGGAATTTATTTATTTCTCACATTTCTATCCTGCTGTAATAAGACAATAACAACCAAGTAGAACACCCATGGTACAACATTCATAGAAACAGTACAATACCCCCAAGATAAAAATGTAAGTTAAAAATGGCATAACAAAATCAGGGGGAAAGCTTTCAAAACTACTATGTCTTTAAAAAGTTTCTGAAAAAGGCTCTGATCTCCCAGGGGGCTGTTCAGCAGCATCAATGCACCTTCTTGTGGCAGTCTCCATCTGAAAGTGTGGGATCAATAGTAGTTTCTGTTTGACCTAACAGGCCTGCCCAATACTGGTGGGAGGAGGGGATCCTGAAGCAGAGCCATAATGGGCTTATAGGTGAGAAGCAGTTCCTTAAATTGTACCCAGGAACCAATCATCAGCCAAAAGTCCACAAATTATAGTAATGGGTTCCCAATGATCACACCATGGAGTTTTTCAGATGTTTATATATCACTTTTAATTTGAATATCATAACTGCCTGAAAGCTCAAAGCTTCTATCACCAGAAATTGACAGGGTTTTATTATCTTGTGAGATTCTGAATGATTTTTTTTAAAAAAAATTGGAGCGTAATGACATTCTTGATGACATCATGGTTTCAAGACTATAAATGAAATAATCTCTGCTATAAACCTAAATCACCAGAAATCAACAGTAGTTTAAATCCACCTTACTGAACAAACCCATTACACCTATTATTTCTAGTACCAGTTAAACAGGGTTCCATTTGGCTAAGACTAATCAGGCAGCGATTCTAAAATAGTACATACCATTATTTATTTTGACAATGTTCACAAATGTAAAACAATAATTAATAAGTATTCCAAAATCTTACAAAAGTCATAAATGCACAAAATATCACCATACATCATGTTTTCAAATGTACTAAGAAATTATTTCATAGCCCCAGTTAATAGTGCAAATTTAGAAATTTTGGGTGATAATATGCAGTGGGAACTAATGTTAACACAGCTGAATTCACAAGTCACCATGAATTTTTATCCCAAAATAGATCTCTCATCTTACAATTCATAAAACATCCCATTAAGGAATTAGATTTATATTTCTAGTCAATTCCAAACAAAAGTTTATCAAAAAGTCCAAAGAGCAGGAGGGGAGGGGAAGAGAGGATCATAAAGCTGAAAGGAACCTTGGAGATCTTCTACTCCAGCTCCCTGTCTAAGGCATCCTGGTCAAATGGTTGTCCAAACTTTTCATGAAAACCTCCAGTGATGGAGCATCCACAACTCCAGGAGGCAAGCTGTTCCACTGATTAATTGCTCTGTCAGGAAATTTTTCCTGAGTTCCAGGAATTTAATTATTTGATTATTTTCCTGCTTGGTCTACAAGGTGCAAAGGTGGAAAACAGCACCCATTCTGACTTCTGGAAAAAAAAGAGCCATCCGAGCAATGTCACAAAAGTAGCATCTCTTATCCCACAGTTTTTAGCCAAGAAAACACTTAGCAATTTCCCGTGCTAGCATTACATTACACCAGGCGTCCCTTACTAGTTTCACACAATTATTTCAAACTGAAATAAGAGTGGCATGGTAACCTAGAGGTGAAGACACTCACCTTCACTCAGAAGGCAGCGACAGATGTCTCCCTATCAGGGTGCAAAGAGAAAATATCTGCTGCAAACTCCATGTAGGCATCAGGAAGGGCATCCGGTCAGTAAACGGTCTGCCCCATTCAGTCACCCAACTCCACCCCGAATTAAGAGATTACAGGGTCATAAAAAGAAAAAACATTCAAACTGAAGTAAATGATAAAGGAACATGCAAGAAGACCTTTCTACTTCAGTTAAAAGGTAGAGTGGTGTGAGGTGTATTGTCCTAAAACATATATTGGTTCTACTCAGTGGTGTCAAGGGGAAATATATGAGGAAATGTGTGAAGCCAGCTCTACCTCTTTTGTATAGGCATCATGACACTGTGCACAAACACGCTTGCAGCTCATTGTTTTTTCATTTTTACATTCAGAGGATCTTATGGTCCACCTGCAAAAAGTGAGAGTCCTTATTTCCTGGGGAGAAAAAATAGATTTTCCCTTTTGTTATGAGTTTTATTAATGTTATTTTATAAACTGCCTGTATATAAACAAACAACATAAACTTTAAATCTCTAGTCCTGATATACTGTTCCTGACTTATGTTCACTTGTAGGTAAAATAATTGCTCCTTACTTCATTTCAGGAGACAGATTAGGAGAAATATTTATGTAGTACCTTTTTGCAACAGAAGCTTCATATATTAAAACCACAGGAGCTATTCTTTAAAAAAGGAAAGGTTTAAATGTGTGAAGCTTTAAAAAAATCTTTTAAAAAATCTCAGGCTCTCTTATCAGAGAAAAAAAATGATTTGTTAACAATACAGTGGAATACCTATTGAACAAAAAGTATATAGCCTATTTGTAATCTATAAATTAGATTTTAAGTCTAGAACTGGGTAAGTAGACAATCATGATGCCTTTGCTGTACAAAGTTTAAACCAAGTGAAGTAAAAAATCATCTTTTGCTGGGGTGGTTCAATTTTCCTTTCGAGTAGTTTTCCAGTACATCTGCCATTCTATGGAAATATTCAAATACTTTCCAGTTTTCCAGAATCTTGTTACCTGTCAGGCAACAAGATCTAAGAACTAATAAATCTGCTTTGCTTTTGTAAGGCTGCAAGAAAGCTGCAATTCATTTTAACTTGGATAATCTAAAAAAAACTAATGTAATGGCCTGAGTTGTGATTTTCCCATTTTAATAAACATTTCGGTCTAAAAGAAGCATGGAAAGGAGAATCATACCATATTTCAAACAATCCAAAGATATGGCTTGAATCTATTCACACATGGACTTTTCTAAAAGAAACACACCAAATTTCAGAAGATACTTTCAGGAATTTCTGCCCTGATGTCAAGTAAAACGGTTTCATCTATTAAGCTGTTTTTGAAGACCTTGGGCCACCACACCGCCTGCCCTACGGATCTGTTAGGATAAGAGCTGAATTAATGTATTAGAGCTTTCCTCAAGGGAAAGAAAAAAAATGCAATTATGGACAGTAAATTACAAATATTAAATATTGTAAATGAATAAATAAATAAATCCATAGAATATCTTAGCAATTTGTACTACTGTCAGTTTTACATGCTATTTGGTTTTTGTATTTTTTTATTTTACAGTATATTTGAAAAGCTAATGCTGTCCCACTTGAAAATCATCACGAATCCGCTGTTAGACCCTTTGCAATTTCCATACCGAGCAAATAGATCAACATATGATGCTGTTAATATGGCTCTGTACTACATCCTACAACATCTTGAATCTCGAAAGACCTACGCAAGGGTCCTCTTTGTAGACTTTAGTTCAGCATTCAATACCATCATTCCAGACACCTAACTAAGCTAAACCAGCTACAGGTACCAGACCACCCCACCGATGCCCTTGATGTGATGTCTCACTGCCTGGAGGCCGTGCGGGTCTGGATGGGGAGAAATAGGCTCAGACTCAACCCTTCCAAGACCAAGTGACTGTGGCTTCCGGTGTCCTAATATAGTCAGCTGGTGCCATCGCTGACTATTGGGGATGAATCCCTGCCCCCCACAGAGAGTGCTTGCAATCTGGGTGTCCTCCTGGATGCACGGCTGTCTTTAGAAGAGCATATGACGGCCGTGGCCAGGGGGCCTTTTTATCAGGTTCGCCTGATTTGCCAGTTGCAGCCCTTTCTGGACCGGGACGCCTTGCGCACGGTCACTCACGCCCTTGTCACCTCCCGGCTGGACTATTGTAATGCTCTCTACATGGGGCTCCCCTTGAAGAGCACTCGGAGGCACCAGCTAGTCCAGAATGCGGCTGCGCGGGTGGTTATGGGCGCAACCCGTTGTGCCCATGTGACACCCCTCCTGCGCAAGCTGCACTGGGTCCCAGTGGTCTTCCAGGTGCGATTCAAGGTGTTGGTAACCACCTTTAAAGCGCTCCATGGCGACTTCCAGTGGCACCGCGTCGTCAATGGCAGCTCCCTTTGGAGCGCTAGCCCTGCGATCTCATTAAAGTCACTAGAACAGCGAAAACCAGCTATCTAGCGGCTTGGAAATTTTCCCCTCGGGAAAAGAGGGGAAAGAGAGCAGCCAGGCTTGGGTAGAACTCCCCAAGAGTCCCAGGAATAATTCTTGGGGCGCGAAGGGTGACAGCTCCCTGGAAGCCTGACATAAGCTCCGGACCCGGGACGCTTCTGCTTTTAGCAGAACAAGACGCCGTGACCATCCCTGCAACAATTTAACAATATTTTGGATACAAAAGCAGGCAGAGTGAAGTCAGGAGGGACTCTAATTGCAAGTATTAAACTTTAATTCCTGTGTATTGAACACTTCCTTCTTGATTGCTGTGGGAAGAAAGTAAAAGGAAATGGCGCCGAGTCTTAATTGGGCATGGTAACGAAAGTTAACTCTAAAGTACTCATCTGCGCTGACAGTCTCTGCTGATAATAAATGGAATTTGTTTTAAAAGAAAGAAGAATTAAATTGGACTGTAGATAAATTCAAACTTATTGAGGACTGGAAACTAATTGGAAATTGAGTTAATTTCTGGGACTGGCTGTTGTAAAAGTTTTAATTTGGAACTGAAAATTGGAAAATGGCTTTCAAGCAAATAAAAACTGCTGGGGCCAAAATTACTGTGAGTTCTCCTGTTCCACCACCCAAACCGCAATCTTTGACAGTTCCAGTAGAACCACAAGTTTTAATCCTGGAAGCCTTGCAGCAAGCCTTAAAGCTGCAAGCCTTCTCTTTAGAAGAAAAAATTACTTCTGCTTTTGATGAAAAAATGAAAGTGGTGACTGATAAAATGAATGAAGTAACTGGAGAAATGACAGAAATCAAAGATGTAATTCAAGCTCGAAATAAGGAAATTAGAGAAGACATTATTTTTGCATTTAAAGGTTTGGCAAGCCACATTGAAGGGTTAGATGAAAGATTAGAGGAAATTAATCAATCAAACGTGAATTTGGAGAATAAAATGGGAGAGGTTCAGACACAGATAGAAAAAGCAGACTCAGAGGTGATGATGATACAATATAGATCAATGGAATTTGCCATAAGAGTAAGAGGTCTGAAAGAAAATACCCAAGAGAATTTGAGAGAGATCTTTGCAGAAGCTTTTGTACAGATAACTGAAGAAAGAAAGGAGGATTTGGATTGGCAAATTGATAAAATTTATCGTATTAACTCATGGGTGGCCAGGCAGAGAAATTTACCAAGAGACATTGTAATTTACTTTACAACAAGGAGACTAAGAAATATGATATTGCAGGCTTCTTACAAAAATAAACTTCAAGTGGCAGGGCAGGAGATTTTAACATTGAAAGAAATCCCTCCCAAAATGTTGAGAGCAAGGAAGGACTATGCTTTTGTGGTGGATGAACTTAGAAAGCGTCAGTTACAGTACAGATGGGAGATTCCAACTGGATTGGTGGTGGATTATTCAGGACAGAGATTTCATCTTAATACAGTATGGAAGGCAAAAGATTTTCACTTTAATGTATTAAAGGCTGGAGGTTCATCTTCTCCAGAAATCAGAAGAAGAAAGGAAACAGAGGAAGCAAGAAAGGGAGGGAAAGAAATTACGCAGGCTCAGGCACAGGCTCAAGGAGGGGCCTCGATTATTGAAGAAGATTTATTACATCTTACGAGCTCTGCCCAAGACATGGAATTATTTGGCAAAATAGAGGAACCAAGGGACCAAAGACAGACTCGAGCAGCAACGAAACGCCAAGAGGAATTAAAGGTGCAGCAAGCCCAGATGAAAGCACAAGAAACTACAAAATCAGAAGCAGTGGGAGGGGCAAGGCCGAAGATTAAAGTGAAAGATGACCTTCAGCTAATGCTTGAAATTGCCAAAGATGGCAAGTAAATTTTTAACTTGGAATGTCAATGGATTAAATTCACCGCAAAAGAGGGGGAAAATATTTCATTATCTGAAG